>NC_083569.1:71187148-71487148 GCF_027579695.1 Neoarius graeffei | reverse complement strand
AAACGTCAAAGCTATAGGCATGGAGTTAGGATCCATCCATATAAAGTGTACTTCCTCTGGCATGTATAGATTCATATCAAAACAGCAACAAATTATACATGCCATACAAGTCTACTTCTCAGCTTCATTTTCACAGCTGCTGAACATGTAGTTGCCACAGGAGGAATAATTATGGGAGTGAAATGCTGAAATCCGGATAGACCAGTCTATTAATGATAAATTACTTTGTCTCATATGGGAATTAAAAAACCAATAGTGAAGCTGAATGGATATGAGAACAATAATTGCTAGGAGTAAAATAAATGCAGACCAAGACGTTCATTCATTCATTTTCTATACTGCTTATCGCAGGGTCACAGGTGGGCTGGAGCCAATCCCAGCTGACATCGGGTGAGAGGTGGGGTACATCCTGGACAGGTCACTAGTCTATAGACCCCTTGTGTGCGACGTCATGCATCATGTGATGATTTCTCCTGGGGGACAACCAGACACCGTCTTTCCTGTAAACAAGGCTTAATCTGTCTTAAATATGGTTCATTTTTGTACTGTTTTTGGTTGTTCCAATCGTTCAAATAGAGAAAAGATAAAAGGTATTACCGTCTCCCTGCAACTTTGTTTTGAACTTCTGATTGTGGCTTAGGAACTTGACTTGGGCATTTCTTTAGAAATGAAATATCTCTGATCCAGGAGTAGGAGATTTTTTCACTGATAATCCATGGAGTTAAAGGGTTTTTGGTCATTCTTTGTGAGTGGTTAACCTGGAATAGAATATTGGTTGTATTCAGTCATGTGACTTTTGCTTGCGAGTTTCCTTCTGGTGAATGAAGTGGTGGTCAGACAACCCAATTTGGCTGCCATTATGCAAAGAGCTAGTGAAACGGTCTCTGACTATTTTTGCAATTTAGAGGCCAATGCACAGTCAAGATACCTTCAGAAAGTTGCTGTTTGCGATGGGATAGATCCTTTCACGTTAGTAAAGAAAGATTTTTCTGATGATTTGAAAAAGCATCATCCATCCGTTGAGTTCCCCAACATCTCAAACTACTTGGTGCTGCAGACATCGTTCTATATGGACACACAGATGAAAAACCGGAAGATCATGGAGGCGTACAATTTTTTATCTGTGCCTGGGTTAAAGATCTGAGGATCAAGACACTAGAAGATAAATCCTGTATCATTTTTGCCTGGGTAAGTAGGCATTTGGGGGCTTTTTGTACCTGTCTTTGTGGTGGTTGCTAGGATGCTACAAGTTTTAGTATCGGGTGTAAACAAACTGCTCGATTCTCAGTCCTCCCTGCTCTTCTTTTCCAGCAAACGATACATTTTTTAAAATTAAAACAGAGAAAATGCAGTGAGAAGGTACATTCCAACATCTATGTAGGCAATGCTAGGCCACAAATCTACGTCACTCCAATCGTTTTGAGGAATTTTGTACGGCTCATAACCATTAATAAACTCTAATTTCCACATATATCTATCCTTTGCTTCTTTCAGTGGAAAGTTCAGTTAGAACAAGTCTTCGTAAATGACATTGCAAATTAGGAGTACATTTAATTCTGTGAAATGAGCAATCAAGTGGTGCAATGTGAACTGAAGCTTCAAAACCGCAGTAATGGAGCACTAATACAGGATTTCAAAAATAATTAGTTTAGTATGTTGTAATTAAAATTATGTGTAAACCCAAAAAAGGAATTTTGAAGGCAACAGAAAAGCATTCACCCTGTCATCAGGAGATAGTAATTTCAATGGCCATCCGTGGCCAGGAGTCAAGAGAGCAAAATTGGCCGTGCTCTCAGGGTAGAAGAAATGGCATTACTCTCTCACCTTTCAGTCAGAGCAACACTAGCCAATCACGGGGCATCTTTAAGCTCATGTATGCAGAAGAATGGAGATAGTGCTTCCCTCCAAGTGTGTTATGCTTTCATAGGATGCAGCATGGGCAACATTAAGAAAGAAAAAAAAGAAGAAGAAGTGAAGTTTAGCTTCAGATGTCTCAGAAAAAGCATGTGTTTGCCCAAAACTACCCAACTGGTAAAGTTGTGTGATGGGGAGAGTTAACATAAAGGATATTAAAATGCTTAAAATAATGATGTACTTTATAGCCTAACAGCTTTTGTTTGCTGTATTTACCACCACATCCTAAAATTAAATCACAGTTCAGCTGTTTATTAACATAACTGTCATTATGCCAACATAAAAAGTTGAAATATTGCTTAAAACAGCATCTTCAGGACATGATAGATTAGCGTTGTTCCAGGACTCAATCTGTGTAAAAATGGATGTCATTGAACCCATGCTGATAATAGAATCACACTGAGGTCCTTGATCCTTTCAGAGAAAAAAAAATACTGAGTGCTTACAAAGCAACTGAAACAAAGGAGCGAAAATCCAATATATCAAGCCCTTCAGTTCTAATGTAAAACCATAGGATCCACATTATAACAACATCGAGAGATGAGACATAATCAGGACATATTGGTTATCTTACTGGGGTTATTATCTCTCAAGATTTCCTGTAGACCAGCTATTATTAAGCAATTAAATCAATGGCTGACTACCGAAATAAGAATAAAAAATTTTTAACTGAATGAGGTCTCTGTTCATGCTGTTCCTAAAGGAAATGACATACTTACACAGACAGACTCAGAAGCCTGCACTTGCTTCCTCTGACTTATGATAGGGAGATTAGAGACTTAGTCTTTGTATATAAATGCATTAATGGCCAAACAGATTTGAACATAAACCTCTACGTGTCTTTTGTAACTCATGACCGGTCTAGGGCCCAAAATCCGAAATTAATTTTAAAACCTGCACACTACAGAACTTCAACTTATCAGGCCTCATTCTTCAATAGGATCTTTAAACCATGGAACTATGTATGTAAATATTTTTCCCCAGATAAATTCCGTAGCCTCCCTGTTTTCAAATGATAGATTAGCGTTGTTCCAGGACTCAATCTGTGTAAAAATGGATGTCATTGAATCCATGCTGATAATAGAATCACACTGAGGTCCTTGATCCTTTCAGAGAAAAAAAAAAATACTGAGTGCTTACAAAGCAAATGAAACTGGAAGAGCTGTACTTTGAATTACTGACCTCCACCTGTAATACGGACTTTTCATGTACTTGGTCTGTGTACCGTGACTGTGGCTGCCACAGATCATCTCATCTCATTACCTCTAGCTGCTTTATCCTGTTCTACAGGGTCGCAGGCAAGCTGGAGCCTATCCCAGCTGACTACGGGCGAAAGGCGGGGTACACCCTGGACAAGTCGCCAGGTCATCACAGGGCTGACACATAGACAACCATTCACACCTACGGTCAATTTAGAGTCACCAGTTAACCTAACCTGCACGTCTTTGGACTGTGGGGGAAACCGGAGCACCCGGAGGGAACCCACGTGGACACGGGAAGAACATGCAAACTCCGCACAGAAAGGCCCTCGCCGGCCACGGGGCTCGAACCCGGACCTTCTTGCCGTGAGGCGACAACGCTAACCACTACACCATCGTGCCACCTTTTTGTGATTTATAAATATAAAATTGTTTTAAAAATTGTTAAAAATGTGGGCACGTCCCTGCATGAGGATTAAACTTATTTCATTCCTTCTTGAGAATGGAACTGCTTTGTCTAGTCAGGTTTTGGGTAAACTGACATTTTTCTATTGCTGTACCAGCATTGTGTGTTCATACAATTCATATGTTACAAGTTTTGATAATAAATAAAAATTAAACCTGTAGGCCTAGGTATGGGCGGCACGGTGGTGTAGTGGTTAGCGCTGTCGCCTCACAGCAAGAAGGTCTGGGTTCGAGCCCAGCGGCCGGCGAGGGCCTTTCTGTGTGGAGTTTGCATGTTCTCCCCGTGTCCGCATGGGTTTCCTCCGGGTGCTCCGGTTTCCCCCAAAGACATGCAGGTTAGGTTAACTGGTGACTCTAAATTGACCGTAGGTGTGAATGTGAGTGTGAATGGTTGTCTGTGTCTATGTGTCAGCCCTGTGATGACCTGGCGACTTGTCCAGGGTGTACCCCGCCTTTCACCCGTAGTCAGCTGGGATAGGCTCCAGCTTGCCTGCGACCCTGTAGAAGGATAAAGTGGCTAGAGATAATGAGAATGAGATGAGGCCTAGGTATTTTATTTTTGTTCCATGTCTCCTCACTGTCCCATGCCTCCCTGCAAAACATAATGACAGAAAAAGTGAAGCCTGAAGGCCAGTATATGTGAGAAGCTGAGAAACTAATGTTGTGGTAAGAGGGTATAGTAAACACTCTGTAATGCGATATGTATGTGACGCTACCTGCAAAGAATTTGACACAATCTACAAAAGCTCTCCCCTACATATATTAACAAAACTGTTAAATAGATTAAATGGTGAACAAAAGATACCACACAAAAGGTGCAAAAAGTGTTTTTGTGATGATAAACTGACAAAAAGGTGAATGTAAACAAACAAACAAACAAACAAACAAAAACCTGGAAATCTTTAAAGATTTCAGAGGGTTCAATGAAAGGCTTTACTGTATGTTTAATCAAAATTTACCAGAGCCAGTGAAAGTTTACACTGTGTTGTCATCTGGTTTTGAACAGAATATCAAATGGAATCAGTTTATCCGCCAAGAACGAGTCACCCAAAAGGAATTTGATTTGTCAGTTCACAGTGACACCCATTGTAAAAAAAGCAAATGAATAAAGAAGAGGATCTAAAAAGGTTAAATGAATTTGAAGAGGTTTTATTTTATAATCTGGGTTCTAGCATCACTATGCACAATATGACCAGAATGTACAGTGGTGCTTGAAAGTTTGTGAACCCTTTAGAATTTTCTATATTTCTGCATAAATATGACCTAAAACATCATCAGATTTTCACACAAGTCCTAAAAGTAGATAAAGAGAACCCAGTTAAACAAATGAGACAAAAACATTATACTTGGCCATTTATTTATTGAGGAAAATGGTCCAATATTACATATCTGTGAGTGGCAAAAGTATGTGAACCTTTGCTTTCAGTATCTGGTGTGACCCCCTTGTGCAGCAATAACTGCAACTAAACGTTTGCACTAACTGTTGATCAGTCCTGCACACCGGCTTGGAGGAATTTTAGCCCATTCCTCCGTACAGAACAGCTTCAACTCTGGGATGTTGGTGGGTTTCCTCACATGAACTGCTCGCTTCAGATCCTTCCACAACATTTCCATTGGATTAAGGTCAGGACTTTGACTTGGCCATTCCAAAACATTAACTTTATTCTTCTTTAACCATTCTTTGGTAGAACGACTTGTGTGCTTAGGGTCGTTGTCTTGCTGCATGATCCACCTTCTCTTGAGATTCAGTTCATGGATGGATGTCCTGACATTTTCCTTTTAGAATTCGCTGGTATAATTCAGAATTCATTGTTCCATCAATGATGGCAAGCCATCCTGGCCCAGATGCAGCAAAACAGGCCCAATCCATGATACTACCACCACCATGTTTCACAGATGGGATAAGGTTCTTATGCTGAAATGCAGTGTTTTTCTTTCTCCAAACATAACGCTTCTCATTTAAACCAAAAAGTTCTATTTTGGTCTCATCCGTCCACAAAACATTTTTCCAATAGCCTTCTGGCTTGTCCACGTGATCTTTAGCAAACTGCAGACGAGCAGCAATGTTCTTTTTGGAGAGCAGTGGCTTTTTCCTTACAATCCTGCCATGCACACCATTGTTGTTCAGTGTTCTCCTGATGGTGGACTCATGAACATTAACATTAGCCAATGTGAGAGAGGCCTTCAGTTGCTTAGAAGTTGCCTTTGTGACCTTGCCGACTATTACACACCTTGCTCTTGGAGTGATCTTTGTTGGTCGACCACTCCTGGGGAGGGTAACAATGGTGTTGAATTTCCTCCATTTGTACACAATCTGTCTGACTGTGGATTGGTGGAGTCCAAACTCTTTAGAGATGGTTTTGTAACCTTTTCCAGCCTGATGAGCATCAACAATGCTTTTTCTGAGGTCCTCAGAAATCTCCTTTGTTTGTGCCACAATACACTTCCACAAACATGTGTTGTGAAGATCAGACTTTGATAGATCCCTGTTCTTTAAATAAAACAGGGTGCCCACTCACACCTGATCATCATTCCATTGATTGAAAACATCTGACTCTAATTTCACCTTCAAATTAACTGCTAATCCTAGAGGTTTTTTAAAATGGCGGCGCGTGCGGACGCAGCAGCTCCTCTCTGTCCCGATAATATGGTGTTTACATGTTTGTCTTCGTCGGTGTGCTTGAGTGATGGTATGTTTTCATCGTGTTTGTCCGTCCCGAGGCGCACATACAGCTGTGGGACTCTTTTTGACATTGGCAGCACTTTTTTCTGTAAGTTAAACCCGGCACACGCTAAGGAGCTACATGACCTCGGCCTACTCTGGCGGCCCGCTTTGACATCGGCCCCCACTACTGCTGCACACCTGCAGAGGAAGCGGCGTAGGCGGTGCAAGAGGAAGCAGAAGCGGGGAAAGCGCGGGAGTATCCGAGCCAGGCTAATGGCTAATCCACACAAGCCGGCTATACCGTCCATCGTACTCGCCAATGTACGCTCCTTGGATAACAAACTGGATTATATTCACCTTTTGAGAGCAACCCAGCAGGCTGTGAGAGAGTGCTGTGTTTTTGTGTTCATGGAAACATGGCTCAATGACAGCATACCGGACTCCGCCATCCAGCTCAACCGGCTAACATGCTATCGAGCAGACAGAGCCCTCATTGAAGGAGGTAAGACCCACGGCGGCGGGGTCTGTGTTTACATCAGGGATGCTTGGTGTCAGGACGCTGTGGTAGTTTGCAGACACTGTTCACCCCTTGTGGAGTTTATGATCATCAAATGCTGGCCCTTCTATCTACCGAGGGAGTTTTCTGCCATCCTGCTTGTTGCAGTTTACATTGCTCCCAGCTGCAACAACAACGATAGGGACAAGGCACTGAGTGAACTGTACTGTGCCATCAGCGACCAACAGACAGACCATCCAGAGGGACTTCTCATCGTAGCTGGGGATTTTAACCACGCAAATCTCAAAACAGTGTTTCCTCAGTTACATCAACACATTGACTTTGCAACACGGGAAAACAACACACTGGACCAGGTTTATACTACACTGAGAAGCGCATACAAGGCCTCACCCCTCCCCCATCTCGGTGCTTCAGACCACATCACTCACTACGTTTACATGCACATAGAGAGAATCGAATTTCTGCCGTTGCTCGACTGAAATCGAAGTTCAAAATGCCATGTATACACCTTAATTCGGCTGAAATTGAACTGAACTTGATTTCTCGGAATCGAGCTACACGACCTAGTTTATGCCGAGCTACTTTGTGCATGTAAACCCTATCGAGCTAGTTGTCGAGCTACTTCCGGAAGTGACGAGTGACGAGACCACAAGCGGGAAACACAACAGCCTCGGTCGGCATGACAACGAATCATGACAACGGCATGAATCTTTTCTTTTTGTGGCATTGTTTGCACTGTTAAAATTTAGCTCACTTACTGTATCACCAAATACATCTGTACAGCTGTTGCATAGCTGTGAATTGTGTACATAAACAAGTCATTGTATTTGTGTGTGTGTATATATATATATATATATATATATATATATATGTCCAACATCTGAAGAATGTCAATAAAAACAAAACAATTGAACTTTGTGTGTTTATTAAGACATAAGTTAAATTGTAAGCAAAAAAAAATATTTTTTTGTAAGCAAAAAATGGACTTTAGAAAAATATTATTGTGCAAAATAAGTTGTCTTACAAAACAGTGGTCTGCGCCGGACAGTTTGTAGCCATAGTCTGTTAGAGCAAGCCTAACAGCTTGAACACGGAACTGCTAGTGTTGCCAGATTGGGGGTTTTAAGTGCATTTTAGCGGATTTGAACATGTTTTGAGCTGGAAAACGTCAGCAGTATCTGGCAACACTATAGCTCTTCTTCATGACGACAACCGGAAGTGTACCAACAAGATGGGGCGTGTAGCGCCACGTGTGGCTCGGGTGCACAATGCACCTTGCACAATAGCCCGATTTCACTTGTGCATGTAGGATTGGATTTCTCTGGCACCCCTGCTGGGACCCTTTGCTCGATTACCGACAGCAGCTCGATTTGGACGTGCATGTAAACGTAGTCATGCCAGCATACAGGCTGAAGGTCAAAGTCACCAGACCGGTCAAGAAGCAGGTACGGGTATGGCCAGAGGGTGCTTCCTCAGCACTTCAGGACTGCTTTAACATCACAGACTGGGACATGTTTAAGCAGGCAGCCACTTACAACCACCAGATCAACATCCAGGAGTATTCAGACACTGTTACAGCCTACATTAGTAAATGCACCGATGATGTCACAGACATTAAGACCATCACAGTACAGGACAACCAGAAACCATGGCTGATGGGGGAAGTCTATCAGTTACTGAAAGCCCGGAATGCTGCTTTCAGAGCAGGTGATGAGGCTGGTCTGAGATCAGCAAGAGCCAACTTGTCCCGTGGCATCAGACTAGCAAAGAAGCAATACAGTAGCAGGATAGTCCATCATTTCACTAACAGCAGAGACACAAGGAGCCTGTGGCAGGGGATACAGACCATCACGGACTATAAACCTCAACCAAAGACCTGTGACAAGGATATCATTCTGCTGAACAGTCTAAATAACTTCTTTGGACGGTTTGAAGCCAACAACAGCATGCCTACACAGAAAACACCACCCCTTCTGGATGACCAGGTGCTGTCCCTGTCTCCAGCCAGTGTGAGGAGATCCCTCTCCAGGATCAACACCCGCAAAGCTGTAGGACCTGAAAACATTCCAGGTCGTGTCCTAAAGGACTGTGCAAAGGAGCTCACAGAAGTTCTCACAGACATCTTCAACACCTCCCTGAGCCAAGCTGTTGTTCCCACCTGCTTCAAGAGCACCACCATCATCCCTGTTCCAAAGAAGGCCTCTCCATCCTGCTTCAACAACTACCGCCCTGTGGCATTGACCCCCATCATTATGAAGTGCTTCGAGCAGTTAGTCATGCAGCACATCAAATCCATCCTCCCACCCTCCATGGACCTGTACCAATTTGCATATCAGGCCAATCGGTCCACTGATGATGCAATCTCCACCGCTCTCCACTCAGCTGTCACTCACCTGGACACTAAGGACTCTTACATGCGGATGCTGTTCTTAGACTTTAGTTCAGCATTTAACACAATCATCCCCCAGCAGCTGATACAGAAACTGGACTGTCTAGGACTAAACACCTCCCTCTGCAACTGGTTGCTGGACTTCCTGACTGGAAGACCACAGGCAGTCCGGGTCGGCAGCAACACATCCAGCACCATCATTCTGAACACAGGGGCCCCCCAAGGATGTGTGCTCAGCCCCTTTCTCTTCATCCTGCTGACCCACGACTGCACACCAACACACAACAGCAACCTCTTCATCAAGTTTGCAGATGACACGACTGTGGTAGGACTCATTAACAACAATGATGAGTCATACTACAGGGACGAGGTGAGCCAACTGGCCACGTGGTGCAGAGACAACAATCTCTCTCTTAATGTGGAGAAGATGAAGGAGATGGTTATCGACTTCCAGAGAGCCTCCACCCAGCATCCTCCACTGACCATCAATGGTGCCGCTGTGGAGAGAGTGAGCAGCACCAAGTTCCTGGGTGTGTACCTCACCGAGGATCTCTCCTGGAGCAGCAACACAGCATCACTGGCCAGGAAAGCTCAGCAGCGCCTCTACTTTCTCCGCAGACTGAAAAGATCTAGAGCACCAGCCCCTATCATGCAGACCTTCTACCACGGAACCATCGAGAGCATCCTGACCAGCTGCATCACTGTGTGGTATGGCGGCTGTACTGCATCCTGCCAGAAGACCCTGCAGCTCATAGTGAGAGCAGCTGAGAAGATCATCGGTGTCCCCCTACCCTCCCTTCAGGATATTTACAACACACGCCTGGCCCGCAGAGCACTCAGCATTGAGGGCGACTCCACCCATCCCAACCACCACTTCTTCAGCCTCCTGCCTTCTGGGAGGAGAATGAGAAGCCTCCGGGCGAGAACCAGCAGACTGAGAGACAGCTTCATCCACCAAGCTGTCAGGATGCTGAACTCCCTCCCAGGCCAGTACCCCCTTCCCTTAATACACAAACCAAATGCCACCAGCCACTTTAACTAATTGTAATGGAATTCAATTGCACTATGTTAAAACTGTTTACAATACTTTCTATACGTTTTTTTTTTTTTTTTTTTGTTAATTGCACTATATAGAAACTGTTTAGAACCAGTGGCGGGTCCTGAAAATTTTCTCAGGAGGAGCAAATTATCCAATAATGTCATAAGGTGACTCATTCAACAGGTACATTATAGGTAGCCAGACATTATTGACTCTTTTTTTTGTTTTCTCTCTGCATATCACAGTTCTATGCCACTTCTGTCCACTAGATGGCAGCACATTACAGAAATCTTTTCCCTGTAGCTACCTAAGCTATAGGCTGTGGTAAGCTATAGGCTGTGGTGTAAAGTTGCAAACAACATTCACAATCGAAGAATAGTTTGGCTCCACAATGACCAATTCCAATTACTCCCTATTCACTATTCACATTATTTCAATATTGTATGATGTGAATGATATCTTTATAAAAGATATGTCCAACAACTAAATAAGAAAGGAAACCATATTTTTAAAAAATAATACATATTTGCCAATCTTGAAAGTACTGTTCTACAGAATGTTCTGTAAATAGATTTTGTACTTCAAACTCCATGACCAGCAAGAATTTTACAGACTGTGTGTGTGTGTGAGAGAGAGAGAGAGAGAGAGAGAGAGAGAGAGTCACGAAGTCACCCAAACCCAGAAAAACACCACGGTGACTGGAGCCCTCAGTTTCGTCTTTGCCTCGTAGAGCTAACTCGAACACTCCACAAAATTTCACGCATTGGATGAGCCGGTTTAATATGTGCCTGTTCTTGCTCACCTCATCGTTGTGGCGGCGAACTGCTAGCCTGTAGCCCTCATCCAGTTGTGTAGCGATGTTCACTCTCCCAAAAGCCAAAAATTTCAGGCAGCTGCCCATGTGAATCTTTGATGACTCATGTTTTTTTATTTTCTCCGACAAATGACGCATGTCCGAAACTCCAGTGACCGTCCAAGCAGTGTTGTCCGTGGAGCCACCTCCAGGATGGAAAAGTAAGCAGGGGTAGCAGAAAACTGCTGAGGCATCCTTGCAGCCAGCTAGCCAGGATTTGCGCTGGTACCACGTTGAAGTAAAACCTCGAGTATATGATTCCCCCCCCTTTGTCGAAATTTGTTTTATGTTTAGATTTGGTCGAGGGGGTCCAGCTTGTTTTGTTGCCAATTTAGCTCGATTTGATCGCTGACTAAATGGAACTTCTTTTAAGGACTGCACTGAATTGCTTTCCGCATCCATCTCACCTCAGAAACTGAGAGGATCGAACGCAACTTTGCCGCGCTTCGCAGTGACGTAAGCACGTTAGGGCAAGCCCCCCCGGAACCCATAGAGATTGCATTGAAGTGTCAGTTAGGAGAAAAAAAATATATTAACATGGGATTCTATCAGTGAACTCTTGGGTGATTTTCAACGTGACTGAAATCGCCCCAAAAGGGGCGGTACTCTAGAAGCAAGACCACCCTGATTGGACAATGATACCCAGAGACAGATTAAAATGGCCTAGAGCAGCACTGGTGAAAGTTTGTTTAAAAAAAATAATAAACTTTTTTTTTTCGTTTTGGCAGTGCGTCGCCCAATCGCCCTTATGCACCACCCGCCCTTGTTTAGAACACTGTTTACACTTTTCACATATCTGCCATATTTATACTTACACTGAAAATTATGCTCATACTGCCTTTTTTTATAGTTAATTGCACTATATAAAAACTGTTTACAACACTGTTTACATTTTATACATCTTTAATCTTTGATAGACTTCACTGCTACACTGTTTATACTGTCATATCTGCCATATTTATACTTACACTGAAAATTCTGCTCATACTGCCATTTATTTATTTATATTTATATTTATACTGATAATTGCTATAATGTCAGACTGCTGTTCCCGTTTACATTGTTCATTCTGTTTATATTGTCATTCATCACATTTAAATTTATACCGTTAATTCTGTTCACACTGCCACATTTGCACTTTCTGGATTGCCACTGTCTTGTCTTTTCTTAGATAGCTTTAGCTTGTGTGTGTAACCCCACCCCCCGGGTTTTTTTTCCTTCCCTCACCCCTTTTTTCCTTTTTCCTTTTTATAGTTTATACCTTGTACCTATATTTTATATTTCATGTTTATTACTGTTTGCACTGTGGATAACAGGGAAACGCAATTTCAATTCTCTGTATGTCCTGCACATATGGCATTATTGACAATAAAGTTGACTTGAACTTGAACTTGAAGGTTCACATACTTTTGCTACTCACAGATATGTAATATTGGATAATTTTCCTCAATAAATAAATGACCAATTATAATTTTTGTCTCATTTGTTTAACTGGGTTCTCTTTATCTACTTTTAGGACTTGTGTGAAAATCTGATGATGTTTTAGGTCATATTTATGCAGAAATATAGAAAATTCGAAAGAGTTCACAAACTTTCAAGCACCACTGTATAAGCTGAAAACACTTCTTTTTTTTCTACCATCTTGTCAATTGCAGGATTTTGGGCTTAATGATATTCTCAGACCCTGATCTATTTGCAAAAGCATGAGAATATTTCTGAATACAAACTACAAAGCAATTCTGTAAATTACTCTGGATAAGGGTGCCTGCTAAATGCTCATCTCATCTCATTATCTGTAGCCGCTTTATCCTGTTCTACAGGGTCGCAGACAAGCTGGAGCCTATCCCAGCTGACTACGGGTGAAAGGTGGGGTACACCCTGGACAAGTCGCCAGGTCATCACAGGGCTGACACATAGACACAGACAACCATTCACACTCACATTCACACCTACGGTCAATTTAGAGTCACCAGTTAACCTAATCTGCATGTCTTTGGACTGTGGGGGAAACCGGAGCACCCGGAGGAAACCCATGCGGACATGGGGAGAACATGCAAACTCCACACAGAAAGGCCCTCGCCGGCCATGGGGCTCGAACCCGGACCTTCTTGCTATGAAGCGACAGCGCTAACCACTACACCACTGTGCCGCCCTGTAAAATCTTAACGTACAGTACAAAAGACTTAGGCACCTTATTTTTTTATAGCACAAACTTATAGATGACGTAACATTACAGGAATTTAGCAGATGCCTGTATCCAGAGCAATGTACAGTGGTGCTTGAAAGTTTGTGAACCCTTTAGAATTTTCTATATTTCTGCATAAATATGACCTAAAACATCATCAGATTTTCACACAAGTCCTAAAAGTAGATAAAGAGAACCCAGTTAAACAAATGAGACAAAAATATTATACTTGGTCATTTATTTATTGAGGAAAATGATCCAATATTGCATATCTGTAAGTGGCAAAAGTATGTGAACCTTTGCTTTCAGTATCTGGTGTGACCCCCTTGTGCAGCAATAACTGCAACTAAACGTTTCTGGTAACTGTTGATCAGTCCTGCACACCGGCTTGGAGGAATTTTAGCCCATTACTCCGTACAGAACAGCTTCAACTCTGGGATGTTGGTGGGTTTCCTCACATGAACTGCTCGCTTCAGGTCCTTCCACAACATTTCCATTGGATTAAGGTCAGGACTTTGACTTGGCCATTCCAAAACATTCACTTTATTCTTTAACCGTTCTTTGGTAGAACGACTTGTGTGTTTAGGGTCGTTGTTTTGCTGCATGACCCACCTTCTCTTGAGATTCAGTTCATGGACAGATGTCCTGACATTTTCCTTTCCAGTTCGCTGATATAATTCAGAATGCATTGTTCCATCAATGATGGCAAGCCGTCCTGGCCCAGATGCAGCAAAACAGGCCCAAACCATGATACTACCACCACCAGGTTTCACAGATGGGATAAGGTTCTTATGCTGGAATGCAGCGTTTTCCTTTCTCCAAACATAACGCTTCTCATTTAAACCAAAAAGTTCTATTTTGGTCTCATCCGTCCACAAAACATTTTTCCAATAGCCTTCTGGCTTGTCCACGTGATCTTTAGCAAACTGCAGACGAGCAGCAATGTTCTTTTTGAAGAGCAGTGACTTCCTCCTTGCAACCCTGCCATGCACACCATTGTTGTTCAGTGCTCTCCTAATGATGGACTCATGAACATTAACATTAGCCAATGTGAGAGAGGCCTTCAGTTGCTTAGAAGTTACCCTGGGGTCCTTTGTGACCTCGCCGACTATTACACGCCTTGCTCTTGGAGTGATCTTTGTTGGTGGGACCACTCCTGGGGAGGGTAACAATGGTCTTGAATTTCCTCCATTTGTACACAATCTGTCTGACTGTGGATTGGTGGAGTCCAAACTCTTTAGAGATGGTTTTGTAACCTTTTCCAGCCTGATGAGCATCAACAACACTTTTTCTGAGGCCCTCAGAAATCTCCTTTGTCGTGCCATGATACACTTCCACAAACGTGTTGTGAAGATCAGACTTTGATAGATCCCTGTTCTTTAAATAAAACGGTGCCCACTCACACCTGATTGTCATCCCATTGATTGAAAACGCCTGACTCTAATTTCACCTTCAAATTAACTGCTAATCCTAGAGGTTCACATACTGTACTTTTGCCACTCACAGATATGTAATATTGGATCATTTTCCTCAATAAATAAATGACCAAGTATAATATTTTTGTCTCATTTGTTTAACTGGGGTCTCTTTATCTACTTTTAGGACTTGTGTGAAAATCTGATGTTTTAGGTCATATTTATGCAGAAATAGAGAACATTCTAAAGGGTTCACAAACTTTCAAGCACCACTGTATAACATGCCCAGAGCAGCCTGGGGAGCAGGTGTCTTGCTCAAGGGCACTTCAGCCATTCCTACTGGTCCAGAGAATCGAACTGGTAACCTTTTGGTCCCAAAACTGCTTCTCTAACCATTAGGCTGTGGCTACCCACAGCTGTTGACATAGATGTTATTGAATTTTATTTTATGATTGCTACAATATCAGATCATTACAAAACATTTCAGATTCCCAGACATTAGTTTTCCAGCACAAAATTAAATGTGATTGAAAAAAAAGTTTGTATGTCAGTAAAGAAAGCAGCATATTGCGTAAGAGGCCACTTTTCAGACAAAAAAAAAAACATAATGAAGACTGCTTGGTTTTGCTGGGAAAAATAAATAAATAAGCAAGTATGACATTCAAAGTCTCCAGAAGAACTGTGGCTGGTTCTGCTCAGTAAAACCTACAGCTCATTTCTTTATAAAACTGCACTAATTATACTTGAGACTAAAAGAAATACCATTTTTTTTAAAGCAAAGGGTCAGCACAACAAATATGGACTTTGCTTCATTAATTACTGCTTTACTGCTCTTTATATTGTGTTTTTTTATGTAGAAACATTTAATTTCATCATTTTCTAATGCATCTTTGCTCTAAAGCATTTCTTTGCATGGGCCTAAGACTTTTAAACAGTACTGTCTATCAGATATTCTTTTCCTACTGCGCAGATAACTATAACTATATTGATAAACTGTTACTGTGTGTTTCCTACTGCAAGAATCAGAGGGCCTTCAGCAAGAACATGATAGTTCTGTCAAACATTAAGTGTATTAGGACAAGTCAGACAAGGATGGTAAAAGAATGTACTTGAGTAGCAAAGCAACACAAGCTGCATCTAATGATAGTGAGAGAACACTTATGTTGGATTATAAACCTCGGGGAGAAGGAAGCAAAGAAACCTTTGGAATAATTACTCAGTCTTTCTCACGTGTGCAGAGTCGACATCAAGGCTTTAGAAATACAGTGAAGAACATTGAGCTCCCTATTAAATGTCGAATGAAAAATACTCTACTTGCTTACTTTTATAAAACTATTATTTCAAACACTCCACATTTTTCTATAACCATGTATTTGTAGTCATCAGGTGACATATCAGACAGTGTGAAGGAGCGACAACATTATTGAGACCTAACATCAGCATGGACATATAATTTCTGCTATATAAACTTTGCATTTAGTAGCATTCAGCTCAGTGGCGGCTGGTAGTCTTTCAAACAGGGGAGACTGGTCGGTTACGATATTTCCAGATTTTAAAAGAAAAAACATCAATTTTGCCCATACTCTTGCCTCTGATCTGGCTGATTGTTGGCAGGGTCACAAACTGTGAAATAACAGGTTCTTTTGGCCCATATACAATATACATGATGGTGGTGTTGGGGGGGGGGATATTTTAACATTTTATATTTTAAAATTGTGGCATGTTGTTTAAAAATTGATCATTATTGAAAGCAGCTCTTTGTCAGGAACCTCAGCAGTAACAGCAGAGTGTTCTGGAATAGGCACAAGCACTGACCTTGGGGAGCCAAACATAGAGCTGGGTGCCACACATTTCATTCAATGACACTTTCCCTATATTTTACTTATTTTTGACTGAGAAATGTTTTATTGACAATTTTGATAACCCTTCACTTTTAATCCAGGTCTGTAGTGTGAAATATTCTTGGCTGTGTTTTTGTTTAAAAATGTTTTCCAAATTGTAGCTGTGTTTAATTCATACCCAGAAAAATATATATATTCCAATATAATATACTCAGCATAAACATTTTAAATAGATTCTATATTTTTGGTCCATCCATGACATATTACTAAAGTAGCCTATTTACTGTTGTTGATGTGGGTCACTTGCTGTTAGCCAATTCACTTTCTCGTACCAGGAGAGCTGAAAGGAACGAGTATTATTCCCTACCTTTTTCACCAAGTCAATTTGAGGCGTTGGTCTACCCTGCTCTTTAATTTTAATTTTTTCCTCAAAAGGAAGACTGGCAAATGGCTTCGCCAAAATTAAATCAGCAATGCTTGGCATCCGTGCGCAGCTTTCTTGCTAGCTGACTAGCCCCCTCAAGTTCAAGTTCAGTCACTCAAATAAACGACATTTCTGGAACTAAGATAGCAAACTTGACAACACTATATTTACACTTTATTTACAATGAAAATATATACAAACTAAAAAAGCTGGTAGAAACCGTATGTAATGAATGAAATCAAAATGTAAGCTGAGCTCTTACAATACACCACAGCACTTGCGAATCCGCATGGGACTGAACTGAGATTCACCGCTGCCTGTCTATAGTTGAAACGAGCTGTCAATCAAAGAAAATATCCGGCCGCTTTCACCAATCACCAGTCTCCTCGCGGAAACTGCCATGTCCCTCCCACTGTGAGGCTCGGAGTCCGTAGGCGGGCATTTTCGCAGTATTTGTCCAATAACCGTCTTGCATTTTGAGATTGAAAAGCGCAGAGCTCCCAAATGCCATTGAAGTGCACTGAGGCTGGGAGTCCGTGGGCGGGCGTTTTCGCAGTATTTGTCCAATAATCGTCTTGCATTTTGATATTGAAAAGCGCATAGCTCCCAAATGCCATTGAAGTCCACTGAGGCTGGGCTGCATCGCGCTGTCACGAGGGGGAAAAACTCACGCACACATTAAAGTTATAAGGGAATGATTTCGCACTGTAGTGGGTTGAGCACATATATTTCTATGATTCTGGATCTGAAATAGCAATGTTATAAGGTCGGCTATAACATAAGCCTAGCATAATTCATCCTACACGATGTTCGTCATTTTTAGAAGAGGCTGAGCCTCCCTCGTTGTCTTAGAGCAATCGCCCGTGATTCAGCTTGACTTATATAGGCTAGTCAGAGTTATTATTATGCTAGCTAACATTTGAGAGATTAGGAACAAATCTGTTAGCTAAAAGATAACAATCTGTTAGCTAACAAATCTGTTAGCTAACAGGCTCATCTCATCTCATTATCTGTAGCCGCTTTATCCTTCTACAGGGTCGCAGGCAAGCTGGAGCCTATCCCAGCTGACTACGGGCGAAAGGCGGGGTACACCCTGGACAAGTCGCCAGGTCATCACAGGGCTGACACATAGACACAGACAACCATTCACACTCACATTCACACCTACGGTCAATTTAGAGTCACCAGTTAACCTAACCTGCATGTCTTTGGACTGTGGGGGAAACCGGAGCACCCGGAGGAAACCCACGCGGACACGGGGAGAACATGCAAACTCCACACAGAAAGGCCCTCGCCGGCCCCGGGGCTCGAACCCAGGACCTTCTTGCTGTGAGGCGACAGCGCTAACCACTACACCACCGTGCCGCCAGCTAACAGGCTAGTCAGAGTTATTATTATGCTAGCTAACATTTGAGAGATTAAGAACAAATCTATTAGCTAACACTAGTTAATGTTCTCCAATTAAATCAGTGCAAGACTTAAAATAGATGTATTTTTTCTGAGTAATCATTGTTGTCCTGTATTTACGTTCATACTTTATGTACATTTAAGAGTATACTTTTTCTACTTTATCTTGAGTGAAGAACTTGAAGCTCCACTTCAACATTTACCACAGTATTTAATTTGGATGATTTTATTCAGTACTTTAACCAGCTCTGGTCCAATATCAACAGGCTGCACACCTGAATAGATGTAATTTACAGTCCCAATTCCATAAAAGTTGGGACACTGTGTAAAAAAATAAAACAGAATGTGAAGATTTGCACATCATGGGAAGCCTATATTTGATTGAAAATAGCACAAAGACAAGATATCAAATGTTGAAACTGAGAAATTTTATTGTTTTTTGAAAAATATATGCTTATTTTAAATTTGATGGCAGCAATATGTTTCAGAAAAGTTAGGATGGGACAACAAAAGACTGAAAAAGTTGTGTAATGCTAACCCCCCCCCCCCCCCCCCCCCCCCCCCCCCCAAAAAAAAAAAAAACAAACAAAACCCTAATTTGGTTAATTGGCAACAGGGCAGTAACATGATTGGGTATAAAAAGAGCATCCCAGACAGGCGGAGTCTCTCAGAAGTAAATATGGGGAGGGGTTCACTGCTCTGTGAAAGACTGCATGGGCAAACAGTGCAACAATTTAAGAATAATTCCTCAGTGTAAAACTGCAAAGAATTTGGGGATCACATCATCTGTGGTGCATAATATCATTAAAAGATTCAGAGAATCTGGAGAAATCTCTGTATGAGGGAGACAAGGCTGAAAACTGACATTGGATGCCTGTGATCTTCAGGCCCTCAGGCGACACTGCATTAAAAGCAGACACGTGTCTGTAGTGGAAATCACTGTATGGGCTCAGGAACACTTCAGAAAACCATTGTCTATGAAAACAGTTCATTACTGCATCCACAAATGCAAGTTAAAACCAGAGATATACAGTACAATATCCAGCAACACCGCCACCTTCTCTGGGCCCAAGCTCTTTTATGATGGACTGAGGCGAAGTGGAAAATTGTCCCAAGGTCTGATGAATCAAAAGTAGAAATTATTTTTAGAAATCATGGACACCACATCATCCAGGCTGAAGAGGAGAGGGACCATCCAGCTTGTTATCAGTGCACAGTTCAAAAGCCAGCATCTGTGATGGTATGAGGGTGCATTAGTGCACATGACATGGGTAGCTTGCACATCTGGGAAGGCATCATTAATGCTGAATGATATATACACGTTTCAGAGCAATATGCTGCCATCCAGACAAAATCTCTTTCAGGGAAGACCTTCCTTCTTTCAGCAAGACAATGCCAAACCACTTTCTGCACATATTAAAATTGCATGGATCCGGAGTAAAAGAGTCCAGGTGCTAAACTGGCCTGCCTGCAGTCCAGACCTGTGTCTCATTTAAAACATTTGGCACATTACAAAGCACAAAATATGACAAAGGAGACCCCGAACTGTTGAGGCAAGAATGGGACAACATGTCTCTTTCAAAACTACAGCAATTGGTTTCCTCAGTTCCCAAATGTTTACAGAGTGTTGTTAAAAGTAGAGGTGATACAACACAGTGGTAAACATGCCCCTGTATCAAATTTTTTGAAATGTGTTGCTGACATCAACTTCAAAATGAGCATGTATTTAAAATAAATAAATAAATAATAAAAAAATAAAATTAAATTTCTTGGATTCAACATTTGATATGTTGTCTTTGTACCATTTTCAATGAAATATAGGGTTTCCATGATTTGCAAATTATCACATTGTGTTTTTATTTACAGTTTACACAGCGTCCCAACGTTTTTGGAATTGAGGTTGTAGTATAAACTGGTTTGTCAGACTCTGAATTTGCCTTTTGAGTTTCGTAGCTTGGCACGTTTATTAACTTGCAAAATCATTAGACCTTAATCACATAGAAAACCTGTGGGATTACTTGGATATGAATTCTACATATTAAATATATGGAATAAAATGATGCATTCTTGTAGGATTTGAAATCAGACCATCCTTGTGTGATTTATCCTATCACCGGACACACAATTAATGCACTACACATTGAACAACAGTGAGTGATTATAACAGTCAGACTACAATATTATCCTGTCAGATCTACTCTCCAAACTGACAGATAATAAGCAGTTTGAGAGCATACAACAGAGCCATACAAATTATTGGTGTATTGCTACCAAAGGACTCGAACAGCATTTTTTTTTTATTGCAGTATGAAATGAATCAACTTGACAAGGTTGCCTTTCTCATGTTCCAGGTGACAGTTTGGCACCTTTCAAATAAAGTATTGTATGGATGATGCAAAAAGAATGGAAAAAAAGCATTTCAAATGCAGAATACCAGACACAAAATACAGTGGTGCTTGAAAGTTTGTGAATCCTTTAGAATTTTCTATATTTCTGCATAAATATGACCTAAAACATCATCAGATTTTCACACAAGTCCTAAAAGTAGATAAAGAGAACCCAGTTAAACAAATGAGACAAAAATATTATACTTGGTCATTTATTTATTGAGGAAAATGATCCAATATTACATATCTGTGAGTGGCAAAAGTATGTGAACCTTTTCTTTCAGTATCTGGTGTGACCCCCTTGTGCAGCAATAATTGCAACTAAACGTTTTCGGTAACTCTTGATCAGTCCTGCACACCGGCTTGGAGGAATTTTAGCCCATTCCTCCGTACAGAACAGCTTCAACTCTGGGATGTTGGTGGGTTTCCTCACATGAACTGCTCGCTTCAGGTCCTTCCACAACATTTCGATTGGATTAAAGTCAGGACTTTGACTTGGCCATTCCAAAACATTAACTTTATTCTTCTTTAACCATTCTTTGGTAGAACGACTTGTGTGCTTAGGGTCATTGTCTTGCTGCATGACGCACCTTCTCTTGACATCTTGACATCTTCCTTTAGAATTCGCTGGTATAATTCAGAATTCATTGTTCCATCAATGATGGCAAGCCGTCCTGGCCCAGATGCAGCAAAACAGGCCCAAACCATGATACTACCACCACCATGTTTCACAGATGGGATAATGTTCTTATGCTGGAATGCAGTGTTTTCCTTTCTCCAAACATAACGCTTTTCATTTAAGCCAACGTGATCTTTAGCAAACTGCAGACGAGCAGCAATGTTCTTTTTGGAGAGCAGTGGCTTTCTCCTTGCAACCCTGCCATGCACACCATTGTTGTTCAGTGTTCTCCTGATAGTGGACTCATGAACATTAATATTAGCCAATGTGAGAGAGGCCTTCAGTTGCTCAGAAGTTACCCTGGGGTCCTTTGTGACCTCGCCGACTATTACACGCCTTGCTCTTGGAGTGATCTTTGTTGGTCGACCACTCCTGGGGAGGGTAACAATGGTCTTGAATTTCCTCCATTTGTACACAATCTGTCTGACTGTGGATTGGTGGAGTCCAAACTCTTTACAGATGGTTTTGTAACCTTTTCCAGCCTGATGAGCATCAACAACGCTTTTTCTGAGGTCCTCAGAAATCTCCTTTGTTCGTGCCATGATACACTTCCACAAACATGTGTTGTGAAGATCAGACTTTGATAGATCCCTGTTCTTTAAATAAAACAGGGTGCCCACTCACACCTGATTGCCATCCCATTGATTGAAAACACCTGACTCTAATTTCACCTTCAAATTAACTGCTAATCCTAGAGGTTCACATACTTTTGCCACTCACAGATATGTAATATTGGATCATTTTCCTCAATAAATAAATGACCAAGTATAATATTTTTGTCTCATTTGTTTAACTGGGTTCTCTTTATCTACTTTTAGGACTTGTGTGAAAATCTGATGATGTTTTAGGTCATACTTATGCAGAAATATAGAAAATTCTAAAAGGTTCACAAACTTTCAAGCACCACAGTAAGGAAATGCATTGCAAATGGACCAAATATGGAGTGTAGTAATGGAACATATTAAATGCTCAAAATGAACGAGATATGGAGTCAAGTGCTCTGTCTTTGAATAGTTGACCTTCGTTATCTGACGGAGACACAATAGCACTTACAATAGCACCTATTCACTTTCAGTACTCTTTTCTCCAACACAGTTAATAGGCCAATTTCTATATTCTTTTTTCTTTCAAGTGGGAAAATAACCAATCCAGATGCGCAAATCTGTTTGTTAGTCAGGAGGAAAGAGGCAGGAGAGTGCATAGCCCTAATCTTTTCATTTGTAACATGTAATTTGATACGAAGTGGAGCCACTTGGTGAATTTTCTCCTCTGATGCTAAAGGTTGAGGCTTATTAGTGTTCATACCTGCTTTCACCAAGTGCACTTTGTGAAACTGTCAGGATGCAGTCATCAAGACTGAGAAATATGCTGAACGAGATCACAAAAAATTAAATTAAAGCCATGCAAATGCAAGTCAGAGCACATACCTGCTGCAATATTTAATCATAAGTAAAAATGAATGTGAATTAATAGATATCACAGAAAAAAAGATGTAGGAAAGTTAAAGACCTAAAGGAAAGCAACTGGGCGGAGAGTGAAAGAGCGGGAAAAAAGACAGAGTCGTGGTCTATAGAGGCAAGCAGCAGGTTCTGCTGCATAAAAGTGAAGGGTAATGAAAGCAAACCCAGAGGGAGACCTGAAGCAATCACCGAACACAATAACACCATAGAGATGCCTGTCACCACGGAGACAATAGAGACCTTCGCACAATGATGTCATCTCTCCAAATCGGGCCACTACCATCGGGCTTAAAGGTTCAAGAGACTAAAGAGAGCGAGCTGCTCTCTCAACCTTTCAGACAAGGATTGGTTTAATGAATATACTTCAATTATTGTTTTCTTTTGGGAATTTATTTCGGATCTTTAAATACGATCGTACAAACACAAAGACCAATATTACAACCTGAATATTGAGCAGCACAGGCCTCAGATTGAGCTCAGTGAGGCAGTTCTGAGGAGAAGTTCTGTATTTGCTCTACCTATTGAACTATGGAAGCTTTCCTAGAAAAGCCTCTATTTCATGTTCACTTTGAACTTTAGAAGACGGGATGACAAATTGATATGGCACCAAGTGGAACTGGAACAACTACAACTTAAGTCTATGTGTGTGCGTGAGAGAGAAGGGCTGATTCTGAACTCATCAACCCTCAGGCTATCGTGATCAAACAACACTTCTGTTTCTTCATGCTTGCATGCTGTAGATGGTTGAATCAGAGTTTCAAATCTGCCTCATCACTGACACTTCAAACTCGTATTCCTCTTTGTGGGAAGAAATAAGTGTCAGTTAACATAATGTAAAATGGAAATGCCACTTAATGGTGTATGTATTTTAGGCCAAGTTTACATTAGACCGTATCTGTCTCGTTTTCTTCGCGGATGCACTGTCCGTTTACATTAAAACGCCGGGAAACAGGAATCCGCCAGGGTCCACGTATTCAATCCAGATCGTGTCTGGTCCGGTGCTGTGTAAACATTGAGAATACGCGGATACGCTGTGCTGAGCTCTAGCTGGCGTCGTCATTGGACAACGTCACTGTGACATCCACCTTCCTGATTCGCTGGCGTTGGTCATGTGACGCGACTGCTGAAAAACGGCGCGGACTTCCGCCTTGTATCACCTTTCATTAAAGAGTATAAAAGTATGAAAATACTGCAAATACTGATGCAAATACTGCCCATTGTGTAGTTATGATTGTCTTTAGGCTTGCCATCCTTCCACTTGCAAGTGGTAAGTGACGCGCATGCCCGATATGCACTGAGATCACACACACAGCGGCTCAGTCCCAAATCACTGCTCGTGCGCTTCACTCGCGCGCTCTGTGAGCTGCGCAGGGCCAGAGTGCGCACCCTCCAGAGGGCACTCGCTGTTCAGGGCGGAGTGATTTGGAGCACAGGATGCCTGCGGAGCCGAGCGTATCCGTGTATTGGCGTTGCTATGTGCACGCGAATCGTGTATTGACGTTGCTGTGTGCACACTAATCGTTTTAAAAACGTTAATCTGATGATCCGCTGATACGGTCTAATGTAAACCCCACCTTAGCTACTGTCGTTTGTGAGGTTCTTGGGGGAGCTGAAGTGAAAATTTCCTCTCTTATTTTGACAGGGGCACCCCAGTGGTTTGGACATTGAAGGTCAATTACATAACATACAGTGTAGCCAAATCCAGTCTTGTTACACCCTTTCCTTCCTAAGAGCCTGAAGAGAGAGAGGGGGGGGGGGTGTTTATGATATTTGCAAGAAAGAAGATTAAGATAAGAACTTTCACTTTCTTTGGTAGACTATACACCATTAGAGAAAACGAACAAAGATGATGAAAAGTTACTCGACTGTATCTCTTCCTTACAACATAAATGAGGGAAAGAGCAAAACAAAAATGTTGAAGGCAGTTTGTGTTCAAACTAATTAGAACAGACTGCTTAAGCAGAGATGCCTTGAAAATGGCTCGCTAATGGGCTATAAAGAGAATTAAAAGGAGTATTAGCTAAGAGCTTTTACCATTTATGCACTGCACTTCATAGAGGGCAGGGAGACGCTTTCCGATTCAAGAACAGTGTGCGCCAACGAGAGAGTGATTTCGGCCTCAGTCTTTATGTGTCTGACACGTGACAGAATGGCAGCTTCTACTGCCTCCCTCATTCCTCCCTCCATCTGTGCAGCCGAGCCTGAACAGCCTGCATCTCTCCTTGAAAAGGCCATAAGGCTGCGCAGCTTGAACACAGAATGGTGTGATGTCATGCTGCATTAGAATGCTCAGCACCCGTTGGCAGCCCTTCCCCTCCGTCACGTTTCACTGTGCCCATGACAGAAGAGTATATTTTTTAAAAGTTTGAGTTTTCTCTTTCCTTTGAGGTAACTCGGATCATTGAGTGTGTGTGCCAAGCATGACTAGAGTTCTCCAGAGCACTGTGGCGGGCCATCTGCCTTTAGTACGAAGAGACATCTGTTGAAAGCAAAGACTTCTGGGAAGTCACTAACAGTATGGGCGTTTTTACTTATAGCTCAGAGGTGGTCAAAATATAACCACACCAAAGAGGAAGGAGATACATAGGTCACCCTCTTTAGAATATCTTATATTTTTGAGTCTTGTATCACTGCTAAAAGTGAGGCTTAAAAAATCAATACGGTTACTAACATATAGCACAATACAATTTTTGATTTGAAGATAGGTAAGCAGTCTAAGAAACGCATGTGCATATGCTGCTAAAGCAAAATGCTTGTCTCTACAGGGGTGGACAAATCATAAATCCATTACCCAGTCCCCTGGGCCAGTAAAGCTCCAAAGGGCTTGTCCAGTCGCATGTTTTGGTTGCTTGGAAACCCAATCGAGTACGCTGAAATGTGGTAGCTAATGTAATGTAATAATGGAGGTGAGCTAGCTAGTTAAGTGCATTAATATAGACCAAGGGAAAGGGAGACATATACAATAATGTAGCACATCATGTTGGTGTCCTTGACAAAAAGTCAAGTCATTGGTGACAATTTCATCTAAGAGATTCTGCCTTCACGTCACATCTAAAACATATTCAAGTCTGGCTAGTGTCACTGATTTCTTTTGATGTGCTTAAAGTGCCATTCCACCATTGGATGTATTCTTTGGCATAAAATACAATATATTTTATGACAACATGACGAGACAGAGAAATCTTTTAGCTTCAAAATGATATATCAAACATAATTTTTTGACAGGGCGGCACGGTGGTGTAGTGGTTAGCGCTGTCGCCTCACAGCAAGAAGGTCCGGGTTCGAGCCCTGTGGCTGGCGAGGGCCTTTCTGTGTGGAGTTTGCATGTTCTCCCTGTGTCCGCGTGGGTTTCCTCCGGGTGCTCCGGTTTCCCCCACAGTCCAAAGACATGCAGGTTAGGTTAACTGGTGACTCTAAATTGATCGTAGGTGTGAATGTGAGTGTGAATGGTTGTCTGTGTCTATGTGTCAGCCCTGTGATGACCTGGCGACTTGTCCAGGGTGTACCCCGCCTTTCACCCATAGTCAGCTGGGATAGGCTCCAGCTTGCCTGCAACCCTGTAGAACAGGATAAAGCGGCTAGAGATAATGAGATGAGATGAGATGAATTTTTTGACAACGACAAGTATATTAATTTTGCGACCAAAGTCACCTACCCTTTTAATTTCCGCGCGGTAGTGAAACGTGATGTCATCGGCAGGTTCCCCTTCTTGTGTACCACGTCACGTGTGACGTGGCACAGATTACCAGCAATGGCGGATAGAATGCGATTTCCACTTGTCGATTGCTGTGCCGATATTCACCATCGACTGTCTCCTTTGGGCATCACTTGCTATTTTCCTTCGCTTCTTTTCTGAAGCTGACAATCGCGTTCTATCTGCCATTGCTGATAATCTGTGCCACGTCACACGTGACGTGGTACACAAGAAGGGGAACCTGCCGATGACATCACGTTTCACTACCGTGCGGAAATTAAAAGGGTAGGTGACTTTGGTCGCAAAATGAATATACTTGTCGTTGTCAAAAAATTATGTTTGAGATATCATTTTGAAGCTAAAAGATTTCTCTGTCTAGTCATGTTGTCATAAAATATATTGTATTTTATGCCAAAAAAATACATCCAATGGTGGAATGGCACTTTAACTGCATGTTGTGCTAGCAGGAAATTTATATAACAGCTTTACACTGCATTTTATTCTGTGCACCTTCCTCAGCCTTTCCCCATACTTGCATGTTCCTGATTCTGAAAGCATCATCTATGGTACAGTACCAGTCAAAAGTTTGTACACCCCTACTCATTCATAGATGTTTCTGTATTTTGATGATTTTCTACATTATAGAACAATACTGAAGACATCAAAATGATGAAATAACATATCAGTGGCGGCGGCAGAGGGGGAGTGGGGGGACTGCCCCCCCTAAAATTATGTTACGATGGGAGTCCTTTGACTATTTACAAGGAAGAAAAGGAGAGAGCAGTGTGAATAAACAGCCCGCTGCGCACCTTTGTTTTCCCTTATTAAATCCCTCTGCATCCCTTTATCCCAGCCCCCCAGCAGCATCACTTTGTACTGTAGGTTGGTAGCACCCATTCGCACCAAAACCGATGCAAATTAGCCTGGTCCTGACGTCACCGATTTCCTCCACTTTCTGGGATTTTCCTTATTTGGTTTACGCACATAGGTGTAGAATTGGGTATGGACGTGTCCCTACCAATATCAAACGACGGCTGATATGTCCCTACCAATATTTCTGATTGAAGAAAAAAATCATGCTCCGTGTGCAGTACACAAATGGTTACTGTAGGTTTCCACTGGGCGAAACACCACGCAAAATTCACTTGTGAATATTAGCTCTGGGGGCATGGTCGCAAAAACAGCAAGCATGTTTGGTTACTATGTCAATTAGCAAGTGCGGTTGCAGTGCAGTGACCGGCTGCTAGCTAGCAAACTGTCCTTGAGGAATGTAACGTTAGATTAGCTTGTAAAATGAATCCGTTAACAACAGTTCGTATTCAGTGTGCAAAAAGGTGGGCGGCATGGTGGTGTGGTGGTTAGCATGGTTGCCTCACAGCAAGAAGGTTCTGGGTTTGAACCCAGCGGCTGGCAAGGGCCTGTCTGCGTGGGTTTCCTCCAGGTGCTCTGGTTTCCCCCACAATCCAAAGATATGCAGTTAGTTTGACGTGGGGTGGACTTGGGCTGAAGTGCCCTTGAGCAAGGTACCTGACTGCTCCCTGGGTGCTCTGGTGTGGCTGCCCACTGCTCTGTGTGTGTTCACTGCTTCAGATGGGTTAAATGCAGAGGATGAATTTCACTGTGCTTGAAGTGTGCATGTGACCAAATAAAGGTTTCTTTTTTTAACGACAACATACGAATATGAATGTTTTCTAAGTTTGTGTGGCATGTAAATAACAATCCGACTTGATACTGACAACAACTGGTATTCAGTAAGGTCACAAAGACATTATTAAATCATATCCAATTGTGCTAATGTTGGCTAATATTGCACCAAGTCTTGCTTGTGAAATGCCTGCAAATTTTAGCAGCCCTCTAACCCTTAATTTGAAGCTCTTCAGTTAAGACCTGCAGAGCCCTGACCAAGTTCGGGTAACATGACACATGTAAACAACAACAACCCGATGGTGATGTGGACATTGTTCGTGGCCCAGACACCTTTTAATCAAATCAAACATTTTCATGTAATAAGCAAAACAGCTTCCGCCTTCTTGATCAGAAATTTTTGGTTACTCCTGCCTCTCTTTTGAAAACATCACATACCAAGTGTGTCAAAAAAGTTCTAGAGACCTTGTCCTGTTTTACCATTAGATCAATCACATATCAGCTTAAACTAGCATTCTAAAACTAGTTAAAGATCACACAGAAGAGAGCCCACTCCCCCTGCCAGCCTAATATAATGCAGTGTTTAAGGCTCTGTATGTGTTTTACTTCCATTTACAGTATGAGGGAAAGGAACATACACCCTCCTGACAGTCAGTGCGTTATTCGCTTATAAAACACATTTGCAAATTGGTAGAATGAGTTAATCATCACATGCAAGATTTGCAATTAATCAAATGAATTGCATATTATTATTGTTCATGAATTACTACAGTTCTGAACTTCAAATTTTAAAAGTCTGGACTTTGGAGAGATGATGGATACTCTTTTGGTGGAACACAATGGAGCAAAATATTGTGACCCTCTAACGTTGACCTGAAGTTGGTGCCACTGGGGGTTGGCATTGGGTTTATGTCCCTACCAATGTTAATACCAAACCTACACCCTTGCTTACGCAGAACTGCAAAACCCATCATTTTTAGTAGATAAGCTGATTTATGAATATTCTGTGGACTAATTAACCCATTGCTGTGGCAACGGTCTAGACATGTCTAGTCTCCATGGGTACTCACGCCAAAGCGGGGACCCTGTGACAGCAAGGCTATGACAGTGTCACTGCATTTGTATCTGACTGATAACTCGTGTCCTGTCCGGATGGCTAGATAGCGTTCACGAGGCGTACAAGGTGTTTTGGGCGCCCAAAAACTTGATGCTGCTCTAGATCTACATGAATTCGCTTGCTGCCCTGACCACTCACTGAAAATCAGTATGAAGAGGAGTTTCAGACAAATATCCATTGCAAACTTTTTGGGCTTGACAAAGGCACCCAAGTTGCTTGATGATAACGAGGTAAGTTCATCTCATCATCTCTAGTCGCTTTATCCTGCTCTACAGGGTCGCAGGCAAGCTGGAGCCTATCCCAGCTGACTACGGGCGAAAGGCGGGGTACACCCTGGACAAGTCGCCAGGTCATCACAGGGCTGACACATAGACACAGACAACCATTCACACTCACATTCACACCTACGGTCAATTTAGAGTCACCAGTTAACCTAACCTGCATGTCTTTGGACTGTGGGGGAAACCGGAGCACCCGGAGGAAACCCACGTGGACACGGGGAGAACATGCAAACTCCACACAGAAAGGCCCTCGCCGGCCACGGGGCTCGAACCCGGACCTTCTTGCTGTGAGGCGACAGCGCTAACCACTACACCACCGTGCTGCCCACGAGGTAAGTTTTCAGGATAAATTTTTTTAACATCCCAAGTCAAATTTCGCAAACCAAGAAATGAATGACTGTTTACTCGCACTGAAGACTAAATGAAAAAGAGTTATTCATGCTCTTGCTTTATACCACATAGCTGAGCAGGTATATAAATATATTAGCTCTTTAATCCAACAAGGACATTGAGGACAAATTTACTCGCGTTTTGTTTTTGTGTATGTGTGTATGTGTGTGTGGGGGGGGAGGGGAGCAGATCCATGAGAAAACTAAGGGAATGTAATTTTTCCAATTTACCGATACAGCCCCATATGTCATTCATACATGCTTCAATACACCAATGTCACACAGTTTTGATTTGAAAAATATGCAAACAGAAAAAAAAATTCATTCGCACCCGATCTGGGGTCACGACCGGTCATTACCAGTCAGTTGGATTTCCTGGGAGCTGACAGCGGTCCTTGAAGGATCGGGAATATTACTTTCACGGGCTTATTCCTTGGTCAAAACAGGATTGCCGAGAGATGTGATGGGTTTTTAGGTATTATTGCGTAATTCAAATTTTCCAAGGCTATTTGACCTAATTATTGAAATATTTGACTAGCACTGTGTGAAGTTTTGTCATGATACGTGTTGACAGTAACCCTTGGTAAGAGGGTGTTATCCTCTCAATAAAACTAAGTAGATGTAATTATGTTATAGTATCATTGGTTCTGTTTCATATAGAAAAAAAATACATGGACGAAATGTACTCTAATAGAGACATTAAACTTAGCTTTACTCCACCAAATTTGCCTCTCGAAATGCGGGAAATAGCGTTTTAGAGGGTTAAAAATTCCAAAATTTCCCGGGGCGGGCGGTGTTATGCCCCCAGACCCCCTTGGATTTCGCCCCCCCCTCCAAAACTTCCTGTCTCTGCTTCTGCATATAGAACATTTATGGAATTATGTGGTAAACAAAAAAGTGTTAAAAAACAAAATATTTTTCATATTTTAGGTTCTTTAAAGCAGCTAGAGTTTACTTTGATGATGCTTTGTACACTATTGGCATTATCTTAACCAGCTTCATGAGGTAGTCACCTGGAATGCTTTTCAATTAACAGGTGCCTCGTCAAAAGTTAATTAGTGCAATTTCTTGCCTTCTTAATGTGTTTGAGATCAAACAGTAAATAGTGAATAATAAAAATACAGTAAATAGCCCTATTCCACAACTGTAGTAATCCATATTATGTCAAGGATTGTTCAACTAAGTAAAGAGCGATGACAGTCCATCGCTACTTTGACATGAAGTGTCTTTTAATTAATAAAAATAAAGAAAAAACATTGAATTAAAAGGTGTGTCCAAACTTTTGTCTGGTGCTGGATGTGCACGCTAATTAATCCACTTTGAAAAAAACATCAGCTGATATGTGCAGTACAGCAAGCGGTAAGATTCAGAACAATCAGAGCACGCTGTAAGAGCATCAGCATAGTCACACCACTCTTAAACACATCATGTTTAAATATAACATAACACGTAAACTTTTTTTTTGTGAAAATCATTAGGATCTTTTGTTGTTGAACTTATTTGTCCACTGAACAACTATTACTACTACTACTATGACTACTACTAAAACAAACAAACAAACAGCCTGGATATGACATTTGCTTTGCCCAGGTTAATGATTTGTCCACCCTGTCCTATATTTCATTCAAGAAAATAAAAGGTGTGTAAATCAATTATATTACCAATAACAACAATACATTTAGGATCTGCACAAAGATGACCTTGATTCAGATAGTGCTTTTTACTACATTCTGACAAATCCAGGTCTAGACACCAAATCAGGAAATCAGTGATGATGATGATGATAGTTTATTTCGAACATGTAAACAAATAATGAATAAATAAGCAGATAACAAGAAAAGCAAAACAGCATTTGCAACAAGAACACATAAAAAGCCACTAAATTAGAAAATAAACCTTAAATAATATAGGTAATAATAATATATCAAAATCAAAACAAAAGAAAACAAAACAAAAATACAAACAAGGACACACTAAGCAGTTTTGAGTTTACATGTCTGAAAAGGGGCGGCACGGTGGTGTAGTGGTTAGCGCTGTCGCCTCGCAGCAAGAAGGTCCGGGTTCGAGCCCCGTGGCCGGCGAGGGCCTTTCTGTGTGGAGTTTGCATGTTCTCCCCGTGTCCACGTGGGTTTCCTCCGGGTGCTCCGGTTTCCTCCACAGTCCAAAGACATGCAGGTTAGGTTAACTGGTGACTCTAAATTGACCGTAGGTGTGAATGTGAGTGTGAATGGTTGTCTGTGTCTATGTGTCAGCCCTGTGATGACCTGGCGACTTGTCCAGGGTGTACCCCGCCTTTCGCCCGTAGTCAGCTGGGATAGGCTCCAGCTTGCCTGCGACCTTGTAGAACAGGATAAAGCGGCTACAGATAATGAGATGAGATGAGATGTCTGAAAAGGAGTGGGCTGAAGTAAAACTTATTAATCCCACCCCTCTATTTTAGTCAATATAAATTGATTATCTAGCTTCCATATATATACACACACACACACACACACATATATATATATATATATATATATATATATATATATATATATATACTGTATATTACTTATTACTTCAACTATTCAGATATCAATTCTCTATGACTATATCATATAATTAATTAATTATATATGTATATCCATATGTCTACACATAAGTTTACTACAAATACCACGCTCACAATATACAAGATAAAAACAAAGCAAATAGACGAAGACTCGAAAAAGAAAAAAAAATACACAATAAACAGACAGTTATCATTAATCCCCTTCATCCTTGTACCTTGTGAACATCAAATTTTTGTACATCTTTTTAAACCACTTCATGTCTGGACATCCCTTGAGCTCCTCATTCAAACTGTTCCACCGCTTCACCCCACAAACAGAAATACAAAAACTTTTCTTGGTTGTGCACACCCTAAATTTAAATAAACCCCTTAAATTATAACTCGCATTTCTTTCAGTGAACAGTTTTTGAATATTATGTGGTAGTTGATTATTGTTTGCTTTGAATAACATTTGTGCTGTTTGATAGTCCACCAGATCTGCAAATTTCAGTATTTCTGACTGTAAGAATAATGTATTTGTATGATCCCAATAACCAGCCTTGTGTATAATTCTTATTGCTCTTTTTTGGAGGATGAATAATGAATGTATTGTATTTTTGTAATTATTGCCCCATACCTCTGCACAGTAACTTAAATAAGGTGAAACCAGGGAACAGTAAAGAATCCGGAGTGAATTGTGATCTAGAAACTGTTTGACTTTGTTTAATATTGCAATACTTCTTGATACTTTGGATTGTATGTTTTTTATATGTGGTTTCCAACATCAATAGTTATTCCAAGAAATTTGATTTCCTTAACTCTTTCTATAATAACCCCATCTCATCTCATCTCATTATCTCTAGCCGCTTTATCCTTCTACAGGGTCGCAGGCAAGCTGGAGCCTATCCCAGCTGACTACGGGCGAAAGGCGGGGTACACCCTGGACAAGTCGCCAGGTCATCACAGGGCTGACACATAGACACAGACAACCATTCACACTCACATTCACACCTACGCTCAATTTAGAGTCACCAGTTAACCTAACCTGCATGTCTTTGGACTGTGGGGGAAACCGGAGCACCCGGAGGAAACCCACGCGGACACGGGGAGAACATGCAAACTCCATAACCCCATCTATTTGAATATTTATTTGTGTGTTTGTTTTGTTGTTACCAAATAATATTACTTTGGATTTGTTCAAGTTTAATGATAATTTGTTACTGTTGAACCATGTTATTAATTTACTTATTTCTGTTGTGATCTCCTGCAATAGTTCCATAATTATCACCAGAAAAGAGGATATTTGTATCATCAGCAAACAAGACAAGCTTCATTACTTTAGATACACTACATATGTCGTTGATATATAGTATAAAAAACTTTGGTCCTAACACTGACCCCTGGGGAACACCACAAGTTATGTCCAAACATGAGGAAGAACAATCTCCCAGCTTCACAAACTGTCTCCTGTTACTTAAGTAGCTTTTAACCCAGTTTAAAACTATACCCCTGATGCCATATCGTTCCAGGTTTTTTTTATTAATATGTCATGATTTATTGTATCAAATGCTTTCTTTAAATCAATGAATATTCCAACTGCATGTTTTTTTCTGCTCTATGGAATTGGTGATTTCTTCAACTAATTCTATTAAAGCCAGTGATGTTGATCTATATGCTGTAAATCCATATTGACTGTCACTAAGTAGTTTATGTTTGTCAATAAATTTATCCAATCGGTTATTGAAAAGTTTTTCGAGAATTTTGGAGAATTGCGGAAGTAGTGAGACAGGTCTGTAGTTCGTGAAGTGGTGTTTGCTCCCAGATTTGTACAGAGGAATGGCTTTTGCTGTTTTCATTCTGTTTGGAAATGTACCAGTTAGAAATGACAAATTGCATATATATGTGAATGGTTTGGATATTCCATCAATAACATTTTTCAATATCATCATGTCAGTGTCATCACAGTTGGTAGATTTTTTGTTCATACATTTCCCAACAATATCAACAATTTATTTTTCTTCCACTGCTGTAAGGAACATTGAAAAAGAATTATTATCTATCAAATTGCCCAGATTTTCAACAGATGTTCCTGGATCCGGGATTTGTTCTGCTAAGATTGGTCCTACGTTTACAAAGTAATGGTTGAAACAATTAACTACCACATCCATATTATATTCATCTTTGTCATTATTAAGAAAGTACCTTGGATAATTTATATATCTTGACCCATTTTTATAATACCGTTCAAAGTGCTCCAAATTACTTTGATATTATTTCTGTTATCTTTTAATAATTTAAAAATCAAGGGCAACAAGTCGAACTTGATGCCAAAGGCATCCACCACTAAAGAGTCTAATCCTTCTTCAGGGACAGATCCAGCTCAAGAATCTGACAAATGCACATTTGCAGAAATATTTTCACTAATTTTACCAGATCGCTATGGATTTTTGTTTTTAAGGTATGCTAATATACATTATCAAGTCAACGCACCATGTATGATGATGCTTCATTTATTAATATCATACTGTTTGAGCAATGCTTTTTTTATTGCACACATAAAACACATTTAATAGCAATGTAACAAGTTTATATAAATTGTAAAAGTTTTCTGTTAGGAAAAAAAATTAACCAATTTAAAAATACTGACAAACTGGACTCGAGCTGGTGACTAACACGAGTGTTTTTACCACAGAAATAAGAAAATCTACAAAAGGCTAGGCACAAGTACTTCATTATTCTACAGTATCTACCAAGAATGTATGTACACAAATTCTTCTCTACTACAATATCTAACAACAAAAAGTGGATGGAAAGTTGAGTATCATTCAAATATTTTAGCATAATGACAAAGTGGTCAACTTGTATTCAAACAATTTTGGTAAGCAAAACATATTCTAACCATTAGGAAGCACATAACAATCAGTTATCCTTCTAGTAACAATAATATTGAATGTATAATATGTAACAAAGAACTAACAGTTGTATTTTGCAACTTGTTTCCCTTGTTTCAATGTTTACATCGCCATTGTCACTGATTGTTCTGCTGTTGTTGCACGATCAACCTAGTGGTAGCATGACCTCTTTCTGGAGCATTTTATTGGTTTGACCTAGATTCTTTGTCTCAGGTCATTCTATACAAAGCATTGTGAGAATACAGGTGATTAGGTCAGGTAAACATCACCGCTTACCACAGGTGGTCAGATTCTGAACCATTGGTCTGTTGGTTGAGCATGGCTATAGCCCATGTAGCAGTAAAGTAAATAAACGCCCTGTGACCGATGCCGATGCATGTGCATCGGTTGCGTGGGTCTGGATCCGTCCCTGTTCAGAAGGACCCTTAAAATACACTTCAAACATGAAGGAAGCTACTGAAGAAAAACCATTTGACACATTTGGCCTTGCTGTGACCTTGGTCCGTTTTAATCAGTTTCAAAATCTAATCAGTCCATTTGCTGGTTACAACGACAATTCCATATAAATTCTACAAACATTCAACCACTCATTCTTAGAATTGGCACCAATGAGAATCTTGGACAGATGCACAACCTGAAAACATTAACGTGTGAGATGCATAACAGAAAATAGCAAAAATGTGAGTATAAGGAAGAAACTTTGAGAGGAAATAACTCTCAAATGACTGAGGACAGCTTACTTCTGTCAGTTCTACACTGATATATTTACCTAATCACTATATCTTCAATCCAATCTCTCTGGTAAAGATCTTAAAGAGATTCTGTCTTCTTTATGCTCTCCTCTTCAGTGTTGCTGACAGGGCGTAAAGATTCACATTCTTTGGAGAGTAGCCACTAAACATATTTCATAATAAAACATAATGCCTTTATTGACCGGCTTTATTGGCTGCAGTGGAACGCTTCTCTTCACAAATCCCAATGCACTTTCTCCTTCATACATGTACATGAAGGGATATATTCATTTCTTTGCAGGCTGCTATTTTCATACTCTGCTATTTACCTTTTATAAACATGCATTGTCTTTATAATCTGTCATACAGTTGCACAAATACTCGAACATAATTTCCGAGAAAGAGCAAAACAGGCCTGATAGCTTATTTCCATTTACAGTGACATGTGCACACCTTCCTTCTGAAACCTGGCTTACATTCGTGGCAGATGTTCTATGCAGGGGTCCAGATTTAGCATCCCAGATTGAAGCCTTATTACAAGTGGAGCCTCATGGTATTGCATCCATATGGCTAATTATACCACAAATTATATTAGCTTCTATACCAAATACATTGTTTTGGGGTGTCAAGATTATTTGATCTAATCCTTTTACTTTCTCTGATTTTTCTCTTTTAAACAGGACATATGTTGTATGTTCTTTATAACAAGGCTGAGATCATGGCCAAACTTTACAAATTACTGGCCACTTACACTAATTTGTCATTGCAAGTTATTATGTATATAACAGAGAGGAACCGTCAGGGCCTTCTAGGCCTTTAGAGAAGGTCCAAACATATCAGCATTTCAAATGTTATATTTAATTTCTTTCATTCTTTAATTTCTTTCATAATTTCATAATAATAATAATAAGTTAAATTTATATAGCGCCTTTCAAAAAACCCAAGGACGCTTTACAATTATAGACAAGGAAAGAAAAAATAAATAAAAAATATAATAAAAAATAAATAAAAAGTAAAAAGTCCACCAAGTAGGGATCAGGATGTAATTCCCATGGTGTAGCAGCCACTGTCCCACCAAAAGGTGCATGAAAACAAGTCCCACATCTCCAGCACCGCTGCCATGACACCGTCAGCAACATCGCTCGAACACCACGCCATGGATCCACAAAACGAGCAGAGAAGCTCCGCCACGCAGAGCGCTGGTATGTCCCAAACCGCCTGCACAGCCACCGCGACACCACCAAGCAACATCGCTCGGAACATCACGCCAAGCATTCATGATAATTATTCTCTTCTAATTTTAATTTGTCATCATTTTCTGTCAAGTTTGCTTCAGAAATGAAAGCGTTACTGTCCTGGAAACATTAAAATAGAGTTATCCAAAGAGATTTTTTTGTTTTTTGTCTCTCGGCTGAGAAGATTTTAGAGCTGGCTCACTCCTTGGTTAGGACTTCATTGCTGGGACAGAAGGCCATGGCAGTGTATATTTATGTAGGAACTGACAAATGAATTAACCAATCAGATTTTGATTTATAGTGGGGGGACCAAACAGTTTTGATTTATAGTGGGGGGCCCTCAGCCTCTTGAAGGCCAATGAGAACTTAACCGCGAGTCGGCGCCGTCAGCGCAGCAATGATGAAACCTTCCAACTGGTGTAGTGTTCATCAGCAGTGTTAACGAACGCTATCGAGAGCAAGTAGCGCAGGCTAACGACTGAGAAACTACGATTTCTGTCTCCAGACTCTTCTTCCATGCACACTCGCTACAGTATTTTTCACTCATACTTAAGTATTTATTTCCTGATGTAATTTACTTAGTTACTTTTAAAATCAACATCAACAGCTACACATAATGAAGCGACCTGGCAGCCTGCCGCTAATCCCTTGCAAAATCCTTTGCCCTATTGCTTTTTGGTGTGTCTGGCAAAGTTTTGGCTGAGCTCAAGTCCCAGCTCTAATAGTAACGGTTCGCCACTGGTATATAATATCAGTGTTAGTAGAGTATTATGACAAATAATACTGACAAAAATTGCACCATGCAAAACCTTGGCAGATGGGTTCAAATTGGAATTTGTGTATTCATACCTTGGAATGGCAAGGCAAACACAGGAATTCAACATTTTCCTCAGATATGTTGGAAAATTATTTAACAAAAAAGCTCAGTACAAATAAAATCACACTGAAATTATGCTTAGTGCTGACTGCAAATCAAATCTTCATGGACTCAAATGAGAAACTTTAACGTCAAGTCACAACTCATGAACTTGAATCCATCAGAAAATATTGACTTCCTAAGTGAGGAGTAGCATAAGAGTGGGCTGTATGATATGGTATACGTTATGGCTATTCATAAATCTATGGCTACACCTAAAAAGGAGGCTACAACTTCACTTTGTACACTTCCTCTTTGGGAAACTCTTGGAGCTTAAAAAACCCTACAATTCTTTGTTACAGTTGTAATGCTTTGGTCCATGAACATGGCCTTACCTTATAGCACAGAGATGCCACCACTGGTTACACCTGCCACGCAGATGAACATGGGGCCAACAGTGCATACGTCACAGACATGCTGAAACAACAAACAGTCTGCTTACTTTGCACATTAAGGTTAACACTCCAGTATCCGTTCTCGTGGTTTCTGATGAAAGGTCAGTTTTGGGGGGGTTGCCTCCTCTTCCTGTCCTCTGTCCACACATACATTGCTCCTACCTGCTTCCTGTGCCTCCAGCAACAGAGGAAACCACTGCCTGTCAAGAGGTCACCTGGCAACCACTTCCCGTCAAGCACTCACTGCACTCAAACAGAAAGGTGTTATTGTGAAAGAGACGTACGATGGTGCGAGAGATAAAAATTCTCTCATGTGCGTGCAAAATACACTTCAGCATTTTATTCTATCACTAATTTTTTTTATCATGTTCTTGCAATACATTCAATACTGCTCTATTCCTGTACCGTAATTACTCAATCAAATCCACAAGCTGAACAATAGATGTCCCAAGCTCCAGTTATTATTTCCCTGAAAAGCACGTCTGTGCAATGCATTGCAATGCATTTGAACTTTAACTTGCGTCTCTGCATTTTAAAAAAGGACTAAAATTCTTCAAATTTGTTTCTTCAATGCAAATTTTTCAGCTTGACCTGTTGTTAGACCTGCACTGTCTTGGTAATACGAACTATCATTTTGGAAATTTAGTGCTGTAGTTGTGTAGGAGGAAAAGTTGAATAGTTTACTTCTTTACACGCAATGAGTGTTACCCACAGACACACAATCACACACGTACACAGACATAGGAGACTCAGGTCAGAGATATATCCATCTTCTATGATATTTCCTGTCTGGTAGAAGGAAGGGGTTCATAGATGCAATGAAAAGCAAACATAATAGGAACACAGATTCCCTTCCACACCTACACCCACACCACAGAGAGATGTTAGGAGCTCATAGTGTAAGTAGGAAGAAGAAAGAAAGAGGGCTTGATCCAGAGATCAAGAACACATGCGCAGTTCATGAGTTCTCAGTGCTTCACAGTAAACACTGGGTCTCTTGAAATATGAGCATGTACCGTATGTGTTTTAGATGAGGTGCAGTCCAGCTACAAAGCTTGAGCATGATTTAGAGAGAGGACTTTACAACTAAGTCAGAGAGGGGTGCTGGATACAAGCACACAGCAAAATAGACATAAATTAGTTGTTAAACATGTATGTATTTCATAAACTGCCGATGTCCTGGGATTTTCACACAACAGTCTAGAGTTTACACAGAATGGTGTGGAAAAAAAACAAAAACAGTGAGTGACAAAGTTCTGTGGGCGGAGATGCCTTGTTAATAAGAGAGGGCAGAGGAAAAAGGCCATATTGGTTCGAGCTTCAAGGAAGGATATAATAACTCAAATAAACGTTCTTTGCAACCATGGTGAGCAGAAAAGCATCTCAGAATGCACAATGCAAGAACATGAGGCTATCATAGGAATAGATTGACCCAAACTGGACAGTTGAAAATCACCTGGTCTTTTTGCAGTGTGTGTATATATATATATATATATATATATATATATATATATATATATATATATACGGCCGACGAAGGCCTTTCTGTGCGGAGTTTGCATGTTCTCCCCATGTCTGCGTGGGTTTCCTCCGGGTGCTCCGGTTTCCCCCACAGTCCAAAGACATGCAGGTTAGGTTAACTGGTGACTCTAAGGCTACATCCACACGACAACGGCAACGAGATGTTATTTAAAAAAATATCGCGTCCACATCGGCAACGATCAGTAAGATATCAGGTCCATATGGCAACGCAACGCTTGCTGAAAACGATGCAATACACATGCCACACCTCTAGGGGAGCTGTAAGACGGTCCCTTCGGAGACACCAGAACAATAGAAGAAGTAAGGACGCATGCGCATAAACTATTATGCGCGAGACTTCATATTAGCCACAAAGTCAGGAAAATCTGTTCGTAAAATTACATTATAATGACCAAATACAATGAAAAGCATTTTTCCAGTCTCACCTGTGAAAGGTAATCCCATGTGATCTCGTTTGGACGGTAAACCTGTTGGTACAGTTAAATGCAGCACATGAATGAGGCATCTTTATTCTCCGCTTTGACCTATCCAATATGGCGGCGAGGATGACGTATGATTCTACGCGGAAGGCGGCGTCTTTATTGGTCTGGAATAAATTGAATGCTACACGTTGATGGATTAATTTGTTCTTCTACGCCCTTTTTGAGGAATGTATTGTAGGACTTAAACCAACATCTGAAGAGGTGAGATCGCTCCTTTTTTCCCCTATTTTTGCTGGCGGGATTGACTCTGTCCTAAGGGCTATTCACTCTCTCTCTCTCACTTTGCACCATTACACAATAAATATTCACACTGAAAATATTTTGTAAGCGCGTTTCATGAACCAAGTTATAGGATTTGTTGACAACTCGCATCGAGTTCGTTACACTTCTACCCGGCGTGAAGCACTGACAGTCACGTGGTTGTGACATCATCGTTAACAAATCCGTTCTACTCATCCAGACGACTTCGCAACTGCAACGTTGCCAGATCTTTCCACTCTGGAACCCGTTCTCAAAAGATTGCGTTTTGGGGCACCCAAAACGCCGGTGCCGTGTGGACGCCAGGCCTAAACGATAAACAATTGTATCGGATTCACCTGAATCCGTTGCCGTGTGGACAGGGCCTAAATTGACCGTAGGTGTGAATGTGAGTGTGAATGGTTGTCTGTGTCTATGTGTCAGCCCTGTGATGACCTGGCCACTTGTCCAGGGTGTACCCCGCCTTTCGCCCGTAGTCAGCTGGGATAGGCTCCAGCTTGCCTGCGACCCTGTAGAACAGGATAAAGCGGCTAGAGATAATGAGATGAGATGAGATGAGATATGGTTTGTTGAAATTTCTTGTAAAGGACGACTAAGTTTCATCTATTCAGTCTTCCCTTCCATCTACAGTATCTATAATCATATTTAGCAATTAGGCTAAGTGCTGAATTTCCAAAATGGTGGTTTCATCTTACCAAGAAAATGCAGGTCAGGCAACAAGTCACCCTGAACTATTTGCACATCATTGTGGAATCCCAATGAATGTTCCAAAGCAATGTTCCAATGTTAAACAGATAAACACTAGCTTTTGGGCATGCAGTTACAGCTCTCCGCAAAGTAATTACAAATTCCACGTTTTCAAAATAAGGTGTCAGCTTTTCCAATCTTTCCTCCTTCCCCCCATGTTTTTCCCTATTTCACACGAGGAGATTAGGACTCAAATCCAAGCACCCTCAAATTAATCTTTCATACGAGAGCATTCAAACAGCTATATGTGAGAGGGCCATTTCCATGACAACAGGATGAGATTAGGCTATGATTGTGCAGGCCCTTGATTGGGAAAAGCACTTAAAGATTTCTCTTCTCACTGTGAAAATGGGCTGACCTGGGGAACAAAAGAACACAAAGAAAAAAAGCAGAGGATGTGAAATTCATTGGCAAATTTCAGGATGTGACTGGTGCACGTATTTCAATTTTAGGCCTTTTAGTCTATCTCTTTTTTTCTCGACTGAATGATCTAAAAAAAAAGACTTATTGTTACTGTGCGTGCAATATTTTCTTTTGTGAAAAAAAGATTTGAGCAGATTTCCATTTGTTTCTGGCTTTTCACCTGAATTTTTTTTTAAAGCACATTCAAGTAGCATGACAGACGTTCATGAATAAGATAATGAATTCACATTCCTGTGGTCTCGTTGTTAGCTATGCTTTTTGTCAGTGTTTGCAGTCATTCAATGCTCTCAATGTAGAATGGTAGCTTGCAACTGGCCACTTTATTAGGAACACCATAGTGTAAAGAGCCAAGTTCTTTAGGACATGGATTCCACAAGGGGTTGGAAAAATTCCTTTGCAATTGTGTGACGGAGATAGCTATTTGGCATGCTTGATACTGGTACAGGCTGTTCTGATTGCTACTTGTTTTGGTGAGTTAAATCCTTGAGATTTATCCTCGCTTGCACATCAACTCTCTGTTTCTATAAGGTTATTCTGACCAGTGATGTAATGCTTTATTATCCATTGACCTTACCCTGTCATACACAGATAAGGTAGCTTTGCCAATGACATCATCATCATCCAATCATATAGCTACAACACAGTCTTGAATGTAAATATATACTCATGTTTGTCCTACAATAAACTGAGAAACATCTCTGAACAGCTGTGTCCGTGTCAGTGACTGTTGCTCCCGGATGTGTGAGGTAGAATCTCTTGGGCGGCAGAAGTCTACATTCCTACACTCTCAGAAATAAAGTACCTTATTCAGGGGTTAAATTGGGATTGGTTATGTGGGGGGGCTCTGCCTCGTACCCGCCCCCGCCGCCCTGCCCCAATATACTTTTTGGAAAATAACCCTCTAATTTGATAACCATATCATATTGCACAGAGATATACACCTTATCTGTGTGTTGTAGGCCTATGTGTGTCTTGTAGTGCCCCCCTACACATTATGGCAGTTTGAATGTAGATTGGTTGGCCAATGTAACAGATTGTACAGGTTGTTGTACATTGGTTTGAAGGAAATGATTAGTGGGGGGTCTGGGGGTCCTCCCCCAGAAGTTTTTTATTATCATACATGTTATTTGCTGAATTCTAGTGCATTTTAATAAGTTGTTAGCTGACTTTACAGAGGTAGGTTGAGCAATATCATGTTAAATCTTGTCACATGCCTACAGGTGAAAAATGTGAAGGAGAAATGTTCAGTGAGAAAATTTGAAGGCTTGCACAATCTTAAACCAAAACAGTTGATTTATTTTGGAGGATAAATGTTAAATATGCCAAAACACTGTCAGTCAAATTGTCAATCAAATATATTCACGCAGTGAATGCAACCAAATACAAACAACACTATAACATTGGAAGCATTTATTATTATTGCTATTATTATGTATTCAATTATTTATTTGGCATGTGGTGCTTTTTGTATTGTCTAGAACATACATAAGATGAGCATATTATAGCAGCAAAATAGAAGCACAATCATTTGAATGCAGCAAAAGTTTTGCTGCATTCAAATGATTGTGCTTCTATTTTGCTGCTATAATATGCTCATCTTATGTATGTTCTAGACAATACAAAAAGCACCACATGCCAAATAAATAATTGAATACATAATAATAACAATAATAATTACACTAATACACTAATAATATTAAAAATAAATAATAATAAATTAACATTAAATTAAATATTAACAATAAATAATAAAACACTAATAATATTAACAATACAGTGAACATAATCATTATCATATTTTTTATTATTAAAAACAAAATATCAAATAATACTGAAGAGGGGAAAAAATAATACTGATCTAAATATGTTGTGTTTTTATTTTTAGACAGTATGTGTTTTGCTAAACACATACTGTCTAAAAATAAAAACACAACATATTTAGATCAGTATTATTTTTCCCCTCTTCAGTATTATTTGATATTTTGTTTTTAATAATAAAAAATATGATAATGATTATCTCCCCCTTCCCCCTGGCTAATTTCTGTCGGTAACTGGGGACTATGGAAATTGAACTCGCCAAATGCACAGACAGTTCGTTCAAGCACCTCTGATGGATTAGGATCGTATGCAGGTAAAAGGGGAGACGGTGTACGGAGAAAATTATAAACAAGTCACAACACTGAAACACAAGCCCAAAAACCCACAAACCACGACTTCTGATTTTTTTTAAAGCGAGCTCACAAAAAAAGAAACCCCAAAGTTGCTTATAAAAAGCGGAATTGGCAACCCACGCAGTGTTCCAGAAACCAGAATCTCTGATCGCAAGTTCTGTTCTAAATAGCTTTGACAGGTTGTCTTGTTATCAGGAAAACTATGATCTATCTCATAAAAGTCATGGGTTTATTGATTAATAAAACGATATTTAATTATTCAGAACTGAAAATTGTGAAAAGGGTTTGTTGCTTTTGATGTGTGCGTGATCATATGCCATCCGCTCCGAGCTTATGTGCCGGGGCTCAGCCCCGGACAGCCCCGGCCCAATTTAACCCCTGACCTTATTGTACCTTTAGGGGTACAATGGCTTGTCACTGGGCCAGTACCCTCTAAGGCAGGGGTTCCCAAACTTTTCCATGCCAAGGCCCCCCAAACAGCATAGCTTCTGGCCGGGGACCCCCTTTGCAAACCCACAGACAATGCTACAAAATATGTAAAGAAACATCAACTTTTAGAATGTTTTCTCTTACTTTTATTCAATAGTCAATAATTGTTACATTTGTTTAGCATAAGAATATTATTAACTAACATGTTTTCAACACAAATATTTTCGCACTGAACAATAAACTGTATAACCTCCTGTAGTACCTGATTCAACTCGTTATCCATCCTTCTTGCGACCAGTGCCTCGCGATGGAGCATGCAGTGTGGGGCCGCTACATGTGGGGCCTTCTGCTTAATGAGAGTGGTCACTCCACTGATCTTCCTGGTCATTGCTGCGGCTCCGTCCGAACACACCCCCACACAACGGGTCCAGTCCAATCCGTTAGACTCGATGTAATCGTCCAAAACTTGAAAAATGTCTTTCCCAGTAGTTCTTCTTTCAAGTGCTTTACAAAATAGTATTTCCTCCACAAATCTTTCCTGTGAAATAAATCTGATGTACACAAGCAGTTGGGTCTCATTGGATAAATCTGTGCTCTCATCCAGCTGAAGTGCGAAGTATTCCCTGGCTCTCACCTGCTCCAACAGCTGAGCAGATACGTCTTGAGCCATGTCACCAATCCGTCGGCTCACGGTGTTATCAGAGAGTGGGACACCATCGATTTTTTTGGCAGCATCCTCACCAAGCAATTCTCGGACAATGTCTTTGGTGGCTGGTAAAATCAAATCTTCTCCAATTGAGTGAGGTTTTTTAGCACGAGCAATGTGGTACAAGGCTAAAAATGATGCCTTCAGGGCCCACTCTGGGACAGTAGCTTTCTGGGTGAATGCAGCAGATTGCTTGACCAAATGCTCTTCTTTGCGTCTGAAGAAATCTACTGTTTTTTCGGCATCTGTTGGATGTTTTTGTACCAAGTGATGCTGAAGTTTCGAAGGTTTTAAGCACTCGTTTGACAGGGTCTCCAGACAGAGGACGCATTTCGGGCAATCATGGCCATTTTTCTGTATGGCTGTAAAGCCATACTTAATGTATGCTGCCTCATATTTTCGGATTTTAGTTGGCCAGGACTTCTTAGTTTTTTTCGCAGCAGTGTCCTCCACAGCAGGGCTGTTGGTTTGTTCCTTCGGTCTCTTCTTCAAAAACCTGTCCATTTTGCGCTAGCAATACGCTAGCTTGAGGAGCAAAGCAGCTTGATAAATGGCGCAAACCACAACGTCACAGGCAATTGGAGAGATGAGAATGGCAAACAATGTTTTGATATGATGTATTATTATTAATAATTATATTTTATAATAATGATTAAAAAACTAATTACAATATATTTAATAATAATTATTTTAAAAAAGTATATTTTTTCCGCAATTTTTTTGTTATCGTCCCTCCAACTTTCTGAGGCCCCCCTAGCGCCCCCTGGTGGCCCCCCAGGGGGCCATGGCCCCCACTTTGAAAACCACTGCTCTAAGGTACTGTACCCTTTATATACTGCTTGGGAATATACATGTACCTTTTTTGCCCTAAAAAGGTACCTTGAGGTCCAACAATGAGCCCTAGGGGGTACATTAGTGTAGAGTGTCCCTTGGGGGACAGAAATGGACTCCAACTCTACCCCTATTTCTGATAGTGTGTAGATCATACTTTGTCAATTCAACCTCCTTCAGTACAGACAAGTCAAAATCTATCATTCTGGTTCATGTTGACATGATTGCATCACATAATTAATGGACATTTGTCATGCTGCAACTCTCCTGTTCTACCACATCCCAAACGTGCTTGGTTCATTCAGATCTGGTGACTAAGGAGGCCACTGAAGTACACTGAACTCATTGTTTGTTCATGGGACCAGCTGAGACAACACAGCACATTATTATGCTGGAAGTAACCATTATAAGATAAGTAAATTGTGGCCATAAAAGACAATACTCAACAGATGCTGCGGCGTTCAAACGATGCTTGGTCGGTAATAACTGGCCCCTTGTGTGCCAAGAAAACATTCACCACGCCATTACACCATGACCAACAGCCTGAACTGTTGACACAAGGTGTGTCTTCTGTTGTTGTAGCCCAGCCGCCCCAAGTTCTGATGTGTTGTTCTTTTTCTGATCACCACGGTTGTAAAGAGTGGTTATTTGAATTATAGTTGACTTCCTGTCAGGTCTGGCTATCCTGCTCTGACCTCTCTCATCAACAAGCACTTTCTGCCCAAAGAACTACCACTCACTGGATGTTTTTTTGTATTTTACGCTATTCTACGTAAATTCTACAGACTGCTGCACTTTCTAGAAGACTCAAACCAGCCCAAGAAACATGGCAAAGTCACTGTGATCAAATTTCTCTTCATTCTGAAAATCAGAATCTTCTCTTGGTAACTGTGTGCATATTGAGTGGCCAGATGTCTGGCACTTCCTCCGGAGCTTTTCAGTGTCCAAGAGTCTTAAATGGCTGCCTGTCTTGCGTGAGTATACAGATTACTTGCAAATACACAAATCCTGTGGATATGATCTATTCTGTTTCAAACACAAACACAAACTGCTTTAAATAAATAAATAAATAAATAAATAAATAAATTCAGCCTGTCTCCTAAGGTCTTCTGTCCTCATTCTAAGATATTGACTCTAATGTTGGCAGACATGTTATTCTGGGAAGAGCTATGACCTTGATAGAATGTGACTCAATCTGGAGCCTTCCTTTCGGCGTCCATTGATGATGTAATTCCTCTCAGCAGGTCATGTAGCTGGACCAAGTGTCTAGCAAATAAACCTTAAACTCTAGAGAAGATTAAACCTTCAACTTAAGAGAGGAGGTGGAACAGGGTTGGAGACAGATTTACATTGACACAAAATGTATGTCTGTCCTCATTGCATCATGGTAGTCCATAATGACCTGGTCCAGATTTACTGCATCTGAACAGCTTCATGACGCCAGTACTACTGAGTTACGATGAAGGTCACTGTCGGGTCACACTCATGTTAGTGTTATCATTACTGAAGGCAGGACCACCAGAACACTGGTGACAAGCTGAAATCATTATCAGACATTACATACACAGTCAACTCCAGAATTATTGGCACCCATGGTAAACATGGGTAAAAACAGCTATAAAAAACTTGAATACTGTATATACAGTATATACTGTATGTGTAACTGATAGGTTTTTTTTTTAAATTTAGTTTATATTTCTCTGTTACTGCTTCTTGACCAACCGGGAACGGGTTTTTGAACCAATTCCGTTCAGGATTATTTGAACTTTGGTGCCAGTGACCAAATCAGCCTGCCTTTCCACCAGTTTTCAACCATGGCAATCAAGGGTCCGTCATTAACAGAGGGCACTGCAAAATTCACAATGGAAGTAAACAGTGGTAGCAAGAAGGCAGATCGCACTGATTACCTGAGAGCTTTTGTTCTATTATTGCAGATATTTGTTTTCATCCAAAATACAAGCATGAATCAACGACTAATGCTAAGAAGACAGAAACTCTCCAAGATAATGACATGCCCACTGATGTTGTCATGGTTCACACTGGAACATCCGGCTAACTTTTGGTTCCAGCTGGAACTAGAGGTCTGCGCGGGACAGAATTTTCAGTCCTGCTCCCACCCGCTCCCGCATTGTGCAGTCCCGCTCCCGCCCGCAAAGAATTATGATTTTCAGTCCCGCTCCCGCCCACGCCTGCCATATTTTGTCCCGCTCCCTCCCGCAAATCCCGCATGATGCAGACGTTCGCGTTATTTCTCACGAAAGTTCTTGTCATTGGCTTGGGGAATTAAACATGCTGATCTTAGCTGAGCTCTCCACTGACCGATCCTTCACCTAGCACACGTAGCGAGGGTGCACGTTGCCAGGCGGCATGCGCAGCTGAGGCTTTAGAGAGATACCCATTGTGAGCTTCACTAGAGGAGCTCTGCTCTTCTGCCATAATCGGAGATCTCAAACACAGAAGAGCGGAAAGGAATCGGAAATGTACGCGAGATTAGACCACATCCGCAAATTTAGGCATCTTAAAATGTTTTTATTAATGCCAAATAAAATATCCAGCACAAATTATATATGATAGACATAAATTAATAATTTATAAATTTTATTTTAAACACGTTTTTAGTTAGCGGGACTGCAGCTTATCACCTCTCCCGCCCGCTCCCGCATTGTGCACTCCCCCTCCCGCCCACGCCCGCAATGAGCTTTCAAAATTTGTCCTGCACCGCACTGCTTTGCGTCGGGTCCCGCGGGACTCCCACGGGAGTGCAGGGCTCTAGCTGGAACCAACTTTTCAGGTTCTGAAGAGATTTATTTCTGGTTGAAATATTCTAAATGGTTCACAGTTTGACGCACAAACCAGAATGGAACCCGTTCCCTGTTACATTACATTACAGGAATTTAGTAGACAATCTTATCCAGAGCGACATACAACATACTCAGAGCACCCTGGGGAGCAGTTACAGTGGTGCTTGAAAGTTTGTGAACCCTTTAGAATTTTCTATAGACTAGAAGGGCTTGAAATCAATAACATAGATGAGTTGAACGAAGAAATTGTCAGAGCGGTAAGGGAAAGTGTTGAAGAAACATGTCCAACAGCTGACTCTGTAAAGAAGAAAGAACCTTGGGAGGATGATGTCCTGCAGTTGATGATAAGGGACCTACGGAAGTGTAAAGAACAAGGCAAAATGAGAGAGTTACAGAAGGCCATTAAACTGCGCAGAAAACAACTAAAGAATGAATACTTCAGAGATATGGCCGAGAAGATCAACTCTGCTGTAGAAGCAAGGGCTGTGGAAAAAGAGTTTGCCTTAGTAAAGAAGTTCAAAGTTCTCAAGACCAAGCCAATGAATGCAATCTCTGAGACTGAACTCAAATCCCATTTCGAAAAGCACTTTGAGCTGCGAATGCTAGCAACCCCACCAGAACTCTTACACCCAACTGAATATCCACACCTATGGGAAGAATTAACTGCAATTAATGAAGAAGAACCAGTCGAGGAGGAGGTAGACGCTGCCATAAAGAGTTTCAAAAACAACAAGAGCTCCGGAACTGACAAGCTTAAAACGGAAGGCCTAAAGTATAACAAGAGCAAGCAGCTTCTCAGGATGATCCAGTCCCTTATGATACTTATATGTTAAGGTTCCTGCATCCTGGCTCCACTCTAATATTATCTCCTTGTACAAGAAAGGCAAAATGAATGTTGTGGTGAACTATCGTGGACTCTCAATCGGTGCAAATATGAGCCGTATCCTTGCAAAAATCATAATCTGTAGACTAAAGGAAGCTTACGAAGAGCACATCAGTGAAACTCAATATGGCTTCCGCCGTAACCGGTCTACAACAGATGCAATATTCATCCTAAAGACAGTGATTGAAAAGTATGGGGATCCTATTGTTGCGACCTACATTGATCTGAGTGCTGCGTATGACCACGTGCCACGTGACTTGTTGTTTAAAGTGCTAAGAGTGCAAACGGGTGCAGAGCGGCTTATAACTATACTCCAGGCACTGTATTTGAATGCCACCGCATCAGTAAGTGGGATGAAGAGCAAGTTTAAGATCAGCTCAGGGTGCCGACAGGGAGGCCAGGAATCCCCGTGCCTGTTTAACTACTATTTCGACTTCGTGTTGAAGGTCGCAACTAGTGAAATTGACAAGATCTACCCAGCTGGGGGGGGCGTTGACTTTGAGTACAACATATCATACCTCTGCACTAATAGGATGCAATGGAGACAAGGCTATACACGAGGGACAGAAGCCATCAAATGGATCGCATATGCAGATGATGTAGTTGTCTTTTCTAAGTCGATAAGCGAGGCCGAGAAAGTGCTTACTATACTAAATGAGACATGCCACCGCTTTGGCCTGACGATATCGACGAAGAAAACAAAAACCCAAGTGTTTAATGATCCAATCCTTGCACGAGAACAAACGCTGTTGAGTCTGAATGGTCAACCCATCAAGAAAGTGAGAGTATTTACTTACCTGGGCCAGACTGTAAGCAATACAGAGGATGTGTGTTTTACTGAACACAGAATAGCTAGTGCGACAGCAAAATTCAGTGAGATGAGAGACGTGTTGACAGACTGCAGGGTGGCAATGGCTACTAGAAGAAAAATCCTAGAAGCATGCGTTCGTTCAAGACTCGTATATGGTACCCAAGCATGGCTACCGAGTGAACAACAAATTGCCAAACTTGAGACGTGCTGGTCACAATGTCTGCGAAGTATGGTGAAGGGAGGTTGGCGCAGGAAGGATGACACAGATGATGAGTTCCATTTTGTTTACTCTAATAACGATATTAGAAGAATACCAAAAACAAAACCAATCAGGGACACTATCATTATCCAGCACCTCCAATGGACTGCCCACGTATGTAGGGGCGAGAACCAGAGACTCACGAAAAAGATACTGTTTGCCCTGCCCACAAGACGATATTATAGGGATCCTTGGCAAAAAGTAGCGAACCTGTTAGGAGTGACTATTGACCAAGCGAAGAGGGCAACTCAGTCGAAAAGAGAGTTCAACAGCCTACTCCAAATGGCCTGCCTCCATGGTGACTAAAGTCACTACAGGAGAACTAACTGTACTGTATATTTCTGCATAAATATGACCTAAAACATCATCAGATTTTCACACAAGTCCTAAAAGTAGATAAAGAGAACCCAGTTAAACAAATGAGACAAAAATATTATACTTGGTCATTTATTTATTGAGGAAAATGATCCAATATTACATATCTGTGAGTGGCAAAAGTATGTGAACCTCTAGGATTAGCAGTTAATTTGAAGGTGAAATTAGAGTCAGGTGTTTTCAATCAGTGGAACGACAGTCAGGTGTGAGCGGGCACCCTATTTTATTTAAAGAACCGGGATCTATCAAAGTCTGATCTTCACAACACATGTTTGTGGAAGTGTATCATGGCACGAACAAAGGAGATTTCTGAAGACCTCAGAAAAAGCACTGTTGATGCTCATCAGGCTGGAAAAGGTTACAAAACAATCTCTAAAGAGTTTGGACTCCACCAATCCACAGTCAGACAGATTGTTTACAAATGGAGGAAATTCAAGACCATTGTTACCCTCCCCAGGAGTGGTCGACCAACAAAGATCACTCCAAGAGCAAGGTGTGTAATAGTCGGCGAGGTCACAAAGGACCCCAGGGTAACTTCTAAGCAACTGAAGGCTTCTCTCACATTGGCTAATGTTAATGTTCATGAGTCCACCATCAGGAGAACACTGAACAACAATGGTGTGCATGGCAGGGTTGCAAGGAGAAAGCCACTGCTCTCCAAAAAGAACATTGTTGCTCGTCTGCAGTTTGCTAAAGATCACGTGGACAAGCCAGAAGGCTACTGGAAAAATGTTTTGTGGACGGATGAGACCAAATTAGAACATTTTGCTTTAAATGAGAAGCGTTATGTTTAGAGAAAGGAAAACACTGCATTCCAGCATAAGAATCTTATCCCATCTGTGAAACATGGTGGTGGTAGTATCATGGTTTGGGCCTGTTTTGCTGCATCTGGGACAGGGCGACTTGCCATCATTGATGGAACAATGAATTCTGAATTATACCAGCGAATTCTAAAGGAAAATGTCAGGACATCTGTCCATGAACTGAATCTCAAGAGAAGGTGGGTCATGCAGCAAGACAACGACCCTAAGCACACAAGTTGTTCTACCAAAGAATGGTTAAAGAAGAATAAAGTTAATGTTTTGGAATGGCCAAGTCAAAGTCCCGACCTTAATCCAATCGAAATGTTGTGGAAGGACCTGAAGCAAGCAGTTCATGTGAGGAAACCCACCAACATCCCAGAGTTGAAGCTGTTCTGTACGGAGGAATGGGCTAAAATTCCTCCAAGCCGGTGTGCAGGACTGATCAACAGTTACCAGAAATGTTTCGTTGCAGATATTGCTGCACAAGGGGGTCACACCAGATACTGAAAGCAAAGGTTCGCATACTTTTGCCACTCACAGATATGTAATATTGGATCATTTTCCTCAATAAATAAATGACCAAGTATAATATTTTTGTCTCATTTGTTTAACTGGGTTCTCTTTATCTACTTTTAGGACTTGTGTGAAAATCTGATGATGGTTTAGGTCATATTTATGCAGAAATATAGAAAATTTTAAAGGGTTCACAAACTTTCAAGCACCACTGGAGGGGTTAGGTACCTTGCTCAAGGGCACTTCAGCCATTCCTGCTGGTCCAGGGACTCAAACCAGCAACATTTTGGTCCCAAAGCTGCTTCTCTAACTTTTTGGCCATGGCATCCCCCCTGTTGGTTGAAAAGGGGTATATGAAATTAAACTAATAAACCACAAAGACATACCCAATCAACTCCAAAATTATGGTAAAGAAAGGTAAAAATGGCTATAAAACACACACACACACACACACACACACACACACACACACACACACACTTTCTTTTCCTAATATAATAATTTTACTTCAATTAAAAGTTAGAGTTTATTGTTTAAGCTAATTAAGCTAATAAACCACAAAGACATTAATTTTACATTAATTTTAGACATTGTGAAATTAAGCTAATAAACCACAAAGACATTAATTTTACATTAATTTTAGACATGACTGTACCTCACTCTGTATGGTGTATGGTACGACACATACAATCCTCCACCAAAAGGTAAGCTAATGTGAGGACTTATGTGCAAATGTTATCACAGCATAACCAGAGCCAAAGCATTTGGTACTCATTACAGTATAATGCCTCTATATTGCCTTTTTGAAAAACAACTACTGAAAGAATGGTCTTCAGGGAACAGCTCAATCAGTGAACACTTACTGAAATCAAGCCTAAAGTCCTAAAGTAATCATATAAACAGCAAGTGTTTACCCTCATATTGTGAAACAGTATGAGGGCTCATAGCTGCATGGATTTAAAGTTAAGAGGATTTGACATACGAGAACGAGCTAAATGCTGAGAATGGGGAATAAATAAAGTGTGGCTCAAGTGAAAGAATGATTACATTTTGTATTCATGAAATACACTTAATAGATGGAAAATGCATGAGCTAAAGCAAAAAAAAAGCACATTAAATTAAAAAGAGACATATCATCATTCTCCTTTAGAAGAATAGATGCAAAGTAAAATAGAGTAGTGAACAAATATTGCACAAGGGTTGTGCTATCATTTCCATCTTTCCATAAAACTGGTTAAACAACAACACGTATCTAATCAGGGACTATTTTACTGTTTGAATGTCATCATGATATTCTTCTACAGTTCACCTTAACACAATGGCTGCGATTATTTATTTATTCATTTTTGAAAAATTATTCTGCATAATAATTGTGACGGGCAGCACGGTGGTGGAGTGGTTAACGCTGTAGCCTCACAGCAAGAAGGTCCGGGTTCGAGCCCCGTGGCCGGCGAGCACCTTTCTGTGTGGAGTTTGCATGTTCTCCCCGTGTCCGCGTGGGTTTCCTCCGGGTGCTCCGGTTTCCCCCACAGTCCAAAGACATGCAGGTTAGGCTAACTGGTGACTCTAAATTGAGCGTAGGTGTGAATGTGAGTGTGAATGGTTGTCTGTGTCTATGTGTCAGCCCTGTGATGACCTGGAGACTTGTCCAGGGTGTACCCCGCCTCTTGCCCGTAGTCAGCTGGGTTAGGCTCCAGCTTGCCTGTGACCCTGTAGAACAGGATAAAGCGGCTAGAGATAATGAGATAAGATGAGAATAATTGTGACCATAATTAAAACGATTACTCCATTATACACCACTAACACATGAAGGAAGTGGACATCTTCCATCCATTATCTGTAGCCGCTTATCCTGTGCAGGGTCGCAGGCAAGCTGGAGCCTATCCCAGCTGACTATGGGCAAGAGGCGGGGTACCAGGTTATCGCAGGGCTGACATATAGACACAGACAACCATTCACATTCACACCTATGGTCAATTTAATTAGCCTAACCTGCATGTCTTTGGACTGTGGGGGAAACCGGAGCACCCGGAGGAAACCCACGCGGACACGGGGAGAACATGCAAACTCCGCACAGAAAGGCCCTCATCGGCTACTGGGCTCGAACCCAGAACCTTCTTGTTGTGAGGCGACAGCGCTAACCACTACACCACCGTGCCGCCAAGCTGGCATCTTATAAACCAAAATGTACTAGCTATAAAATGTACTATTGTACTAAACAGTCTTGCCTGCTTGTATCACAAAGATGCATTATGTACTTTTCCCCATGAAGGATGCCTCTTGAGCATAAAATTGCAACTCAGCCTCTGCCAAATAAAACAATAAGATTTAAGCTTAATTCTCTCTTAAGATGCTAAAGTACATTTCGGCTCCATTCAACGATGCTGTGACATTGAAAATCTGGATATTTCTGCAAGCGATTGTTCCAGATAAAGGTTACATCATAAGACGAGCTGAAGAGCTGACATGCAGGTACAAGACCTTTGTTTTATCTAAGTGTGGGTTTTTAGGTAATGCCTAGCAGCAAGAGAAAAAGCTAAACAGCCATTACTTTACCACACTGTCACTAATCACTGTTTATCTGTTATCGCTAAACCCAGCATGAAATGACAGTCTTATCTACATGACATAAAAAACTGAGAGAGTCCACAAATAGAACCCAATATTGATCCTGCTAGAATATATCAGTCCTAAATCTAAACACAGGCAACTTTTTCGAAATGTTACGAACCAAAGAAGCCTAGAAAAACACATTATACCCTGCAACAGCAGACAGGAAGACAGAGATGAAACATTTGCAAGCATTCCAGCACTAGACCTTCCACCTAGTGAAATTTGACAGACACGGTCGCGTCAGATTGAAGCGCTAGTCCGTTCTCCCTTATCTCCGCAGAACAGATGTGGCAGCTTCATGCCAATTCCCGCCTGCACGGGACATACAGCGCATCGTCATACGTCAGGTCTGATTTCACAGCACAGCCATCAGCCAAAGCCTCTTAAAGCTTAGAAATGAATCTGGCTCTGTGGATGTGCTTAAATAACTGGCAGCATTTATTTCCTGGAGAAGCTTTTGATTGCGTAATATTTCGAAAAGTTGTGGTAGGTGTGAGAATGTCTTTGCTTAACTTTGGGAATGGCTGGGTGCACAAGGCTGGGATGAAACATTCATTAAGGTTGTTAAGAGTTTGCTCGTGATCGGTGTCAAAAATGAGCAACTCGGATATTCCATTCATGGTGCTCTAGTCCAGCCACTCTGAGCTGCTCAGCTACTATGCAACCAGCAGAATACAAGAAACGAGCAAAAGTTGACAGAAATTGGTTGTGCTTTGTGCAGAAGAAAGGAAAACTTGTAGAAATTGAAATGTACTCAAGAATTAAGGAAACTTTTTAAAATGTCGCTAAAACACACACACATAAGCAGGCCTCTTATTATTCTGGTCACAGCAGAAAAAAAATCAACATCCAGATTGTTACACTGTAGGCTATTGAATAAAGCCGACAGGTGATATTCAATGTAACACCCCAGGATTTCTATTATTCCTGATAAATTCATACCAATGCAACACACATGCCTATTTCCGTATCACTGCTGCGCTAAGAATGATACATTACCCTGTATATCTACAAAGTCGGTAGCTTTTAGTAATAATACTTTTCATAATCTGCTTATTAGTAGGCTTAAATTATGTGGAGTGCCATACAAGTCCCTGGGAATGAGCTGTTACTATAGAAATGATAGCCTATTAGACTAAGTACATGAATATCAACTTGTGTTTTGCCTTGAAGTCGCACTACTGTCATGCTGTACGCTTGAACAATACCACTAGAACAATGTCCCAATTACAACTACTTTCGGGAACTCGGATTTTTCTGTGAGCCCCTACTTTCCAAGTTGGGGGCATGTCAATAACAAATGGTCATGACAGCCACCAGTATGAATGTAACACCTACAGCAGAGGATAAGATTTAAGGGGGAATTTTACAAGTTAACTGTTCACCTCTTCATTTTCTTTCAGTTTACACACTCTGTCCATTTTTTCTGACCAAATCCACTTGAACACACACCATGCTGCAATCACCACCTTTGAAGTCATACACACAAGTTTCTGAGGAGGACTTGAAGGCAGTACAATATTAATGCTCAGAATTGGGAAGTCTTACTTTCGAATTTATGTCATTTTCAAGTTTGGTGAAGCTATAAATTGGGAAAACTATGGACCTCTCCCAGAAAGTCTGTGTTTTGGTAGCAACAAGATATCCAGCGAACATTAATCATGAGTTTATGATAACGCTACTTGCTCAAAACAACTAACCATATGGTCAGTATTATACATTTAACCAATGATTATATCTATATGTTAAGTGATCTAAAATACTGTGTACCGTAGATACTACTATAAACTCATTTATATGAAACCTCCCTAATGACATTGGTGGGAATAAAATTATTGCTTTGCCATGAGTTAATAAGGCATAGGAATGAGATAATTAAGTTGTGGCCACAAGTTAATAAGGCTGATATATGACCGTGATAACTAAATCGTGGCCATGTATTAATAATGCATGGCCACAAGATACAGAATCTGTTTACTGACAAAACCAGGCGAGCTCCAAAGGGCTATTATCATACATATCATGCTATTATAATGATATTCTGCAACCTTATGCAGTTAAGCACAGTGTCATCAAGACACTTAATTTAGCTGCTTAAAATGCACAAGCTGAAACGCAAACAATATGCAGACATGGGCAAGTTGTCAACAGCATAACCCCAGCCCAGAAATATATGTTTATAGGCATACTAAAGTACGATTACCTTTATTCATTGCAACAAAAAAACTGACAGCCACCTCAAAGTTTCCTCATGCTGTTTGAGCTCATATTGAAAGTCATGGCCACAACTTAAAATCTCATTCACATGCCTAATTAAGTCATGGCCATGACTTAATTATCTCATTCACATACCTTATTAAGTTATTATAACTTAATAATGTTTTTCCCACCAATGTCACCAGGGGACTTTGTACATTTAAAGCTAGAGAAGGTAATTTTGGAGAAACCAGCAAGAGTAGGCTACATTTTGAAGGTATCCAACTAAAAAATCCCATGACCTCCCTTCAAAGCCACTCCTCCAAAACAGATGAACGCACACTGCCCGACTACTGCTGGAGGACAAGTCCATGAGAGAGACAGAGTGTTGGGCTGGTAGGGGGGAATGGAGTATAGCACGTTGTTGTCATATCCAATTACACTGTCAGAAATAGAGTACAGTCGGAGTCCATTTCTGTCCCCCAAGGTATACTCTACACTAATGTACCCCCTAGGGCTCATTATTGGACTTCAAGGTAACTAGGTGTGCCTTTTTAGGATCAAAAAGGTACATACAGTGGTGCTTGAAAGTTTGTGAACCCTTTAGAATTTTCTATATTTCTGCATAAATATGACCTAAAACATCATCAGATTTTCACACAAGTCCTAAAAGTAGATAAAGAGAACCCAGTTAAACAAATGAGACAAAAATATTATACTTGGTCATTTATTTATTGAGGAAAATGATCCAATATTACATATCTGTGAGTGGCAAAAGTATGTGAACCTCTAGGATTAGCAGTTAATTTGAAGGTGAAATTAGAGTTAGGTGTTTCCAATCAATGTGATGACAATCAGGTGTGACTGGGCACCCTATTTTATTTAAAGAACAGGGATCTATCAAAGTCTGATCTTCACAACACATGTTTGTGGAAGTGTATCATGGCACGAACAAAGGAGATTTCTGAGGACCTCAGAAAAGGCATTGCTGTTGCTCATCAGGCTGGAAAAGGTTACAGAACCATCTCTAAAGAGTTTGGACTCCACCAATCCACAGTCAGACAGATTGTATACAAATGGAGGAAATTCAACACCATTGTTACCCTCCCCAGGAGTGGTCGACCAACAAAGATCACTCCAAGAGCAAGGCGTGTAATAGTCGGCAAGGTCACTAAGGACCCCAGGGTAACCTCTAAGCAACTGAAGGCCTCTCTCACATTGGCTAATGTTAATGTTCATGAGTCTACCATCAGGAGAACACTGAACAACAATGGTGTGCATGGCAGGATTGCAAGGAGAAAGCCACTGCTCTCCAAAAAGAACACTGCTGCTCGTCTGCAGTTTGCTAAAGATCACGTGGACAAGCCAGAAGGCTATTGAAAAAATGTTTTGTGGACGGATGAGACCAAAATAGAACTTTTTGGTTTAAATGAGAAGCGTTATGTTTGGTGAAGGAAAAGACTGCATTCCAGCATAAGAACCTTATCTCAACCGTGAAACATGGTGGTGGTAGTATCATGGTTTGGGCCTGTTTTGCTGCATCTGGGCCAGGATGGCTTGCCATCATTGATGGAACAATGAATTCTGAATTATACCAGCGAATTCTAAAGGAAAATGTCAGGACATCTGTCCATGAACTGAATCTCAAGAGAAGGTGGGTCATGCAGCAAAACAATGACCCTAAGCACACAAGTTATTCTACCAAAGAATGGTTAAAGAAGAATAAAGTTAATGTTTTGGAATGGCCAAGTTAAAGTCCTGGCCTTAATCCAATTGAAATGTTGTGGAAGGACCTGAAGCGAGCAGTTCATGTGAGGAAACCCACCAACATCCCAGAGTTGAAGCTGTTCTGTACGGAGGAATGGGCTAAAATTTCCTCCAAGCCAGTGTGCAGGACTGATCAACAGTTACCAGAAATGTTTACTTGCAGTCATTGCTGCACAAGGGGGTCACACCAGATACTGAAAGCAAAGGTTCACATACTTTTGCCACTCACAGATATGGAATATTGGATCATTTTCCTCAATAAATAAATGACCAAGTATAATATTTTTATCTCATTTGTTTAACTGGGTTCTCTTTATCTACTTTTAGGACTTGTGTGAAAATCTGATGATGTTTTAGGTCATATTTATGCAGAAATATAGAAAATTCTAAAGGGTTCACAAACTTTCACGCACCACTGTATATGTTCCCAATCACTATATAACTGGTACAGATAAGTATCTTAGAGGGTACTGCCCCAGTGACAAGCCATTGTACCCCTAAAGGTACAACTACAATGATGTACTTTGTTTTCTGAGAGTGTATCTCACATGTTCACATGCTAGAAAACACAACATTATCGGAATGAATGTAAACAACAAACATGGCTATTGTTAGTATTCATAGCTGTCGACTAGCTTGCTAGCTTTAACAATACAGTATGTCTGCCTAACCTTGGGAAAGACATGCAATGCATGTGTGAGCAGAGTGTGCATAGGTACACAGGTAGGTAGGTAGGTAGGTAGGTAGGTAGGTAGGTAGGTAGGTAAGCCCTAATGTGAAAATCCCACTCTGGTCATTGGTACATGAGTCTCGCTCCTATACGAGATCATGGCGTACCGATCGCCGTTGATGGAGAATTCATGCTCTGCGCGAGGCTTACGGCTAGTTTGACGAACCTTGAACAACATGGGAATGGTGCGGATTTCGCCTCAATTACGAGAAATACATACTAATTCTCGCTAATTTCGGTGTTTTCAAAGAAGAAAGTCAAGACATTGGATTTTATGCAGCCAAGTTTATTTAATCAATATTTCTTTCTTTTTTTTAACTTTTGGTAGCATATTTTGGGCGCTTGACCTTAATTTGGGCGCCTACGACATTATCTGTGGTAGGCTTCATGTGTTTAAATGCCTGAAGCCATTAAATCATTTAATTCAGACCAAATGAAATGATCGGACAGGCGTTTAACAGCCCTGTGACTGCCAGATGGCAAATTTTTTTCCTTTTATTGTCAGAGCATTTGATTTATTCACTGCTGGACATGTCACCAGGTTATCACAGGGCTGACACATAGAGATAAACAACCATTCACACTCACAGTAAATTTAGAGCCACCAATTATCCTAACCTGCATGTCTTTGGACTGTAGGGGAAACCGGATCACCCAGACATGGGGAGAACATGCAAACTCCACACAGAAAGGCCCTCGCTGGCTGCTGGGCTCGAACCCAGGACCTTCTTGCTGTGAGGCGACAGTGCTAACCACTACACCTAAATGCTTCTAAAAACGATTTATCCTAGTGTTAATGTAGTGAAGTGATGGCCTATTTACTGTTGATGGTTTGAGCAGCCATATTCACATGACATCATATGCTGCTCTTAGGCTTAGCAATCAATCAGTCAATCTAAGGCTTTTTTTTTTCTTCTGAAGGAGGAGCCTCTCCCCAGCCTGCCCGATCACGGGCCAACCAAGTCCACAGTGGTCCCGGAAGTTTGCCCCTCCATCTCTTGTCTATTGTGACATCCTGGGGGTCACAATAGACAAGAAGCTGTTCTGGTCGAAACATCTGACCAAAATCTCCATACGGGCAGGTCAGAAACTGGCAGCGCTGAGGAGAGTGGCCAGTAAACTCACCACGGAGAGCCGAGCAACTGTCTACAAGCTACAGGTACGCAGCATCATGGAATACGCCTCACTCAGCTGGATGAGTGCCTCACCAACACATCTTGGCCTACTCGACAACATCCAGAAGAAGGCCCTAAATATTATAGTAGTGGACCAGGACACTGCCAGCACAAAACCCTCCATCCCCAGCCTTGGCCACTGAAGACAGGTTGCTGCTACTACAGTCCTGTTCAAAATGCACACCCACCATTGCCCTATGGATCTCCGGGATATGCTCCCCCCGCCACACCCTAGACGGCGAACCACCCGCCTATGCACAGCTATGTCAGATCATGCCCTGGACCTCCCAGCCTCTAATACTCGCACCCTGGACAGAACCTTCCTCCACACTGCTGTCCGGGTATGGAATAGCCTTCCAGAACATGTAGTTGGACCTGTAGACACTGGCCTCCAGGCCTTTAAATGCAGGGTCCACAGGCATCTTCTGACCACTCCTCCCACTACCAGATGAGCTACAGTGAACCAGATGATTGGCCAAGTGGAATTGTATTCTATCTTGCTATTGTTCACAATTGTAGACAATAAAAAATAAAAATCTCGTTTTTGGTCTCCCTCTTGGTCTTGTCCACCTCCTTGGTGTCCATTCTGTCACTTTAGCAGTCCACCTGTTATCTGGCAACATGTCCTGCCCAGCAATGTCATGATTTTCTGATGACACTGATAATGTCCACCACTCCTGTTTTGTGCCTTATCTCTGTGTTGCTTTTCTTGTCTCTTAGTGTTATCCCTAATATAATGCGTTCCGTCTTTCTTGGTGCTACTGCCAGCATGTCCATTTGAGCATTTGTTAGGGCACAAAAACTAAACTTATCAGGCTTAGCTAACACGCCTGACTTTCTGAGTGGGAATTCTAAGTTGAGGGGCATTTTTCCTTGGTGTTCTTAGTCAAAGGTTGGAAATCCCGAGTTATGAGCTCTAGTTGAAAGTAGGACCAATATAGATGGTTGAAAATGTTTTTTGTGTGTGTATAGAAAGGGTAAATGTGCCATTTCTCATCTCATTATCTCTAGCCGCTTTATCCTGTTCTACAGGGTCGCAGGCAAGCTGGAGCCTATCCCAGCTGACTATGGGCGAAAGGCGGGGTACACCCTGGACAACCATTCACACTCACGTTCACACCTACGGTCAATTTAGAGTCACCAGTTAACCTAACCTGCATGTCTTTGGACTGTGGGGGAAACCGGAGCACCCGGAGGAAACCCACACAGACACGGGGAGAACATGCAAACTCTACACAGAAAGGCCCTCGCTGGCCACAGGGCTTGAACCTGGACCTTCTTGCTGTGAGGCGACAGCGCTAACCACTACACCACCGTGCCGCCCTGCCGAGAGCCATACTATTGAAAATCCCATAGACCCGATTTTTTAAAAAATCCCACGAAGTTATGACGTGGAACTTGTACACCCCCCAAAAAATATGTTGTATATGTTGGGATTATCTACTAACTGTGAAAGTATCAGGTGAAATTTCACTGTCTTTTAAAAGATCAAAATTGCGCCTAACCTGTCAGAAACGGACTACAACCAAACTGTCTAGTCAGAGTCGCTCATATTACATCAGCAGTAGGCTTAGCTATCTGATCTGTAATGGTTATCCCCACAAGGGATGCATTTCTTATTGGTACAGAAATACTCCACCAAACACGTTATACAAATCAGCATGTTGATGTAGGCTACTCGCCGACCGCTACCTGCTATAGATTTGGAAAGGCGCTAGACTTGCGGTGACATACGCGACGTCGGGTCCGTGTAGTCTTTGATCAGCTTATTAAAAAAATATTCAAAACAATTCAAATTGGTGGAAAAAATAAAGTATGATCACCAGGATCGATAGAGCTGCCTGACATGCACAACATATGGAAGCCATTGTCTTAACTTTGAAGTGTAACCTGAAATGTAACACTGGGGAACAATTTGAAAAAAAAATTCTGTTGAGTTAGATTTTTATGCTGATTAAAACTAAAATTGGCATGCTGATTCCAAAATTGCAGTCAGTTTTTTTCTAGCACATCAAGTTTTTTCTCCACAGTTTACCCTCCAGATAAGCAAAATTCCACTGTAGTAAGACTATTTGAAGGTTATGGAAGAATGTTATCAGGGTAGATGGGATGTACATATGATGGCTGACTATTGTTGGAGCATCAAACGCGATAGTCTTCAAGTTGAACACTCCAGAAAGAGCTATAAATGTAAATTTTTACCTTAACTACTTGCACAGGTGGCACGGTGGTTAGCACAGTTGCCTCACAACAAGAAGGTTCCAGGTTCTAACCCAGCGGCTGGCGAGGGCCTTTCTGTGTGGAGTTTGCATGTTCTCCCCGTGTCTGTGTGGGTTTCCTCCTTCCTCCCCACAATCCAAAGACATGCGGTTAGATTGACGTGGGGTGGCCTTGGGCTGAGGTGCCCTTGAGCAAGATACCTGACCCCGGACTGCTCCCTGGGTGCTCTGGTGTGGCTGCCCACTGCTGTGTGTGTTCACTGCTTCAGATGGGTTAAATGCAGAGGATGAATTTCACTGTGCTTGAAGTGTGCATGTGACGAATAAAGGTTTCTTCTTGCACACAATTATAATTACAGTAGCCATATCCTTTGTAAAAACATAATAGTGTTAAGCATTGCAGTCATGCCTGTTTCTTTCATATTTCATTGTATGTCAATATTTGTAAATTTTTATAAAACAAGCACATATCTGTTAAGCCTAGGTCACAACCGGACATACGATTTTTTGGCCATGTGATTTTTGGTGTTTCCCAAATCGCTGCGTTTTTTTTTTTGTTAATGGAGAAAGACGCACGTTGGCCGTAAGTTTGTCTTGCAACCTGAAAAAAATGTAAGCGTCCGTAGAGTTTGTTTGACATGACAAGCCTCAGTCACAACCAGCCGTACGTGCTCCTACGGCCGGTCTACGTGCAAAAAACACCAGAAACGCACGGAGGGCGCGCGTGTGACGTGCTGATTTTCGAGCCATAGACTGGTCGCAGACCGGCCGCAGAGGTCCTTTGTCATGTCAAACAAACTCTACGGGCACTTACGTCTTTTTCAGGTTGCAAGACAAACTTACGGCCAACGTGCATCTTTCTCCACGAACAAAAAAAACGCAGCGATTTGGGAAACGCCAAAAATCGCACGGCCAAAAAAATCGTACATCCGGTTGTGACCTAACCTCTGCGGCTGGTCTGCAGCCAGTCTACGGCTCGAAAATCAGCATGTCACACGCGCGCCCTCCGTGCGTTTCTTGCATTTTTTGCACGTAGACCGGCCGTAGAAGCACGTACGGCCGGTTGTGACCGAGGCTTTAAAGTGCCATTCCACCATTGGATGTATTTTTTTGGCATAAAATACAATATATTTTATGACAACATGACTAGACAGAGAAATCTTTTAGCTTCAAAATGATATATCAAACATAATTTTTTGACAACGACAAGTATATTAATTTTGCGACCAAAGTCACCTACCCTTTTAATTTCCACGTGGTAGTGAAACGTGATGTCATCAGCAGGTTCCCCTTCTTGTGTACCATGTCACGTGTGACGTGGCACAGATTATCAGCAATGGCGGATAGAACGCGATTGTCAGCTTCAGAAAAGAAGCGAAGGAAAATAGCAAGTGTTGCCCAAAGGAGACGGTCGATGGTGAATATCGGCACAGCAATCGACAAGTGGAAATCGCATTCTATCCGCCATTGCTGATAATCTGTGCCACGTCACACGTGACATGGTACACAAGAAGGGGAACCTGCCGATGACATCACGATTCACTACCGCGTGGAAATTAAAAGGGTAGGTGACTTTGGTCGCAAAATTAATATACTTGTCGCTGTCAAAAAATTATGTTTGATATATCATTTTGAAGCTAAAAGATTTCTCTGTCTAATCATCTCATTATCTCTAGCCGCTTTATCCTTCTACAGGGTCGCAGGCAAGCTGGAGCCTATCCCAGCTGACTACGGGCGAAAGGCGGGGTACACCCTGGACAAGTCACCAGGTCATCACAGGTCTGACACATAGACACAGACAACCATTCACACTCACATTCACACCTACGGTCAATTTAGAGTCACCAGTTAACCTAACCTGCATGTCTTTGGACTGTGGGGGAAACCGGAGCACCTGGAGGAAACCCACGCAGACACGGGGAGAACATGCAAACTCCACACAGAAAGGCCCTCGCCGGCCCCGGGGCTCGAACCCAAGACCTTCTTGCTGTGAGGCGACAGCGCTAACCACTACACCACCATGCCGCCCCTGTCTAGTCATGTTGTCATAAAATATATTGTATTTTATGCCAAAGAATACATCCAATGGTGGATGTATTAAGTACAGTATTTTTCATATTTTTTAAGAAAACGGGGATCCTATAGTTCAAAAACTTGACGTGATAGAGAAAAACTGAGATCAGTTTTGGATTCCGCACCCAAAAATTAGTTAAAAACAGCTGTCAGACCTAACTCAACAAAAATTGTGTTCGTGATACTTTTTTGTAAAGATATTCCCATTCATTTTGCCATAGAGGTTGGAATGCATCCAGTAGGGGGCGATGAGATTACTTTCCCTCCCTATAGGTGAAAAATAAATCTTCTATCGATATCGAAAGTATCGAGTATCGGACCATCGCGGTGTCGCGTGCAGATCAATCTGGTAGAAAGCGTCTGACAAATATCGACATTCCAGACCAGCAGCGAGGGAGGCGGTTTAACAAGTGGCAAACCTGGTTTAACTGGAGGTAATAGCGATGTAGTGAAATATCTAAAAACTGTTACTAGAGGATTGTGTTTGTATTACAGTTTAACATCTTAATTCAGTCTCTTTAGTACACAGCGTTAGCATTTAGTCTCTCAAGCTAGCTGAAAGAAGGGAGGTTGGTAACGCGAGCTAACCAAGATAGCTAGCTAACTACAAGAGTTAGCATGTTTTTTTTTTTAAACAAAGACGTGTATTTATTTATTTATTTACACTACCGTTCAAAAGTTTGGGGTCACCCAGACAATTTTGTGTTTTCCATGAAAAGTCACACTTTTATTTCCCACCATAAGTTGTAAAATGAATAGAAAATATAGTCAAGCCATTTTTCTGGCCATTTTGAGCATTTAATCGACCCCACAAATGTGATGCTCCAGAAACTCAATCTGCTCAAAGGAAGGTCAGTTTTATAGCTTCTCTAAAGAGCTCAACTGTTTTCAGCTGTGCTAACATGATTGTACAAGGGTTTTCTAATCATCCATTAGCCTTCTGAGGCAATGAGCAAACACATTGTACCATTAGAACACTGGAGTGAGAGTTGCTGGAAATGGGCCTCTATACACCTATGGAGATATTTGCACCAAAAACCAGACATTTGCAGCTAGAATAGTCATTTAGCACATTAGCAATGTATAGAGTGGATTTCTGATTAGTTTAAAGTGATCTTCATTGAAAAGAACAGTGCTTTTCTTTCAAAAATAAGGACATTTCAAAGTGACCCCAAACTTTTGCACGGTAGTGTATTTATTTATTTATTTAAATTTGTGTGTGAATAAACCCCGTTATCTAAATTAACTTTTCTGCCAGCTAGTGACTGCTAACTGGTCTGACACCTCAGAGGCTCTGAGCTCTTTGCTCAGGTGTGTAATGAGGCAGCAACTTGTTTAAGGGTTGTTTTACAATCAGGGTCCGCAAGCTAAAAATCACATTTAACACTTATTGTCTTCAATATCAAAAGGCTTGACTAAATAAACTCGGTTGTTTATTGTAGCCCTGTGATAGCTCTATTTACCATGCAAAAAAAAATGTGGTGATAACGTTATTTTTGGTGAATGTATGGCAGTATATGTCATATTTAGCAAAATTACTCGTGTCATTTAGAAAAAGTGCTTTTTTGACCAAAAGGGATGCACTTAAATCATTCTTTATACCATAAAACACATATTTGGTTCCATATCACTGGAAACATAGTTAAGTTTTAATGTTGAATGCCAGTAAGTTTTCAGACTATTTTGATCAAATTAGTATGTAATTGTGTCCAAAAAAGTCCTCTCCGAGACAGCTAATTTTTCAATATAAAATAACATATCTAAAATGATTATTTTCATCCTAAAATGTGGTCAAGATATTGGGACATAAATATTAGAGACAACTAACACAAAGCTTACAGCCTTATATTTAAAGTGCTGATGACACGTTTTTGACATCTTTGGCGATGTTTTATAACATAAAAAGTAATTCCCGATGATCCATGTATTAATTCACGAAGGCACCTATTTTACAAGTTATGATAAAAAACGCGGCTATTTGGGCAAATTTGACGGGGCTGCAGCACCCAGGAGACGAAAGAGGAGGAGGAGCTATATGACGTCAGCGAAAGAACCTTCCTCCTAACTTACCAGTTTGTTGTTGATGCAGCAGGTGTTCAGTTTATCATTATTAGTATTTTTATTAGACATTATTATATATATATATATATATATATATATATATATATATATTATAGTTATTATGCCTTCGTGTTGTGTTGCCGGCTTTTGCTCCAAAACCCACAAGGATGGGGTAAGTTCATTCAAGTTTCCCAGAGATCCCGAGCTGCATGCGAAGTGGGTGAAGCAAGTCAGGCGCACTCGTGACAAGTGGGAGCCCTCACCAACATCCGTCCTGTGCGCTGAACACTTCGATTTGGATTGTTTTGACACCCTTCCCAGCTTAAAAGAATCTCTTGGGTGTTCAGTTCAGCACAAACGTGTGTTACTACCATCAGCAGTGCCTACAGTATTCCGGAGGGGGTCTACTAGTAGCTATGCCGGATCCAGCAGTCGCCTGGGACAAGGCGACTCCTCCAAAGATGGTCCTCCTGTCAGAACGTGTTGAGAAACGACATAAGATAAAGGTACGTAGAGCTATAGAGTGCTCCGACATGATGCTAAAAATAGTAAACATGCAGTCTGCGCAGCCATCTTGGAAGTGACTCGCTCCAGAGCACTCATAGAGTACACATCATAGAGTACACATTCATGATAATCATAAATGTAATCATAAAGTCGGCGTGATATCAGTCATGTATTTGCTTGTGAAAGCTTGCGGCTTTCATGTAACTGCCGCCTAGCAACGAGAGGCAAAGGGTAAAGAGGGTAGACTATCATAGATTCTATTCGGAAGAGATCAATACATGATTGCTTAAAAATGAGGTATTTTAACAATTTGCATCTGTTTTGTGATCATCGTGACACTTGTGTGTTATATAGAACTGTATGTCTTATCAGCACATCGAGGATCTTCCACCGGAGGCTTTAGCAAGTACTCGTACCCTTTGTCATGCGTTGTTAGGGAATGGTAGCAAGTACCCCGATGACCGACTTCAAGAATATGTAGAAAAAATTTAGAAATTATACTTTCCAAAAGTCATTTGAGCTTAGTGTATTGCATTTCCATTTATATTGTAGGTTCTTGCTGATGTTTTTGCGGAGTATGACGCAGCTGCTGAATCAGAAGCTGCAGAGTTTGTATGTACTAGTTGTGAACATTCACATTATTATCAATCTCATTTATTTAAAATCAGATAAAATCGTGCCATCATGATCACTGCTTAAAGTACCAGTATTTGGTTGTTGAAGAGCTAGCACTAGAAAGTTCACCGGCGTTTTCATGCGCCATTTCTATTGAGTAGAACAGCCAGTGAACCGCAGCGTGTTCTTCCGCTGACGTCACAGCATGGCCGCGAGCCACGGACCCAGTTTTCTTGCGCTGTGCAATTAAAAGTTGGATATTCGCGTAACAACAGCTTCTTTTCACGTAATTATAACAGAAATCTAACATGTTTGCCATGTTGTATAGTTTATTTAAGAAATTGCATAGAGTCATGTTCGTGTCATCAGCACTTTAAAAGCACTATGGAAGTAGTGGATTCTGAATTGTCAAAAAAAAAAAAGTCCTCTCCGAGAATCACTTCATTTGTTTCTCCCACCTTATAGCAGATTACACAAAACTACCATACACACACGTCAAAAAATTACCTGAAATCTGTTCTTTAACTTGTCCTTCACTTAAAAACTGGTACAAGAACCAGTTTGAATCAATTTGAATTTTGGACCCCTGTGACACAAACTTTGTACCCTGATTGTAAAACAACCCTTATATTTCTCTCACAAACAAACATTTCAGTTACCGAAATACCAGACACATCAGGTTGATGTTAGATTAAAATAAATAGAGCAACATACATACATTTAAAAACACTTTAATAGCCTAAATGCACTACCATATACATTTTCAGTGGTGCTTGAAAGTTTGTGAACCCTTTAGAAGTTTCTATATTTCTGCATAAATATGACCTAAAACATCATCAGATTTTCACACAAGTCCTAAAAGTAGATAAAGAGAACCCAGTTAAACAAATGAGACAAAAATATTATACTTGGTCATTTATTTATTGAGGAAAATGATCCAATATTATATATCTGTGAGTGGCAAAAGTATGTGAACGTCTAGGATTAGCAGTTAATTTGAAGGTGAAATTAGAGTCAGGTGTTTTCAATCAACGGGATGACGATCAGGTGTGAGTGGGCACCCTGTTTTATTTAAAGAACAGGGATCTATCAAAGTCTGATCTTCACAACACATGTTTGTGGAAGTGTATCATGGCACGAACAAAGGAGATTTCTGAGGACCTCAGAAAAAGCGCTGTTGATGCACATCAGGCTGGAAAAGGTTACAGAACCATCTCTAAAGAGTTTGGACTCCACCAATCCACAGTCAGACAGATTGTGTACAAATGGAGGAAATTCAAGACCATTGTGATCCTCACCAGGAGTGGTCGACCAACAAAGATCACTCCAAGAACAAGGCGTGTAATAGTCAGGTGAGGTCACAAAGGACCCCAGGGTAACTTCTAAGCAACTGAAGGCCTCTCTCACATTGGCTAATGTTAATGTTCATGAGTCCACCATCAGGAGAACACTGAACAACAATGGTGTGCATGGCAGGGTTGCAAGGAGAAAGCCACTGCTCTCCAAAAAGAACATTGCTGCTCATCTGCAGTTTGCTAAAGATCATGTGGACAAGCCAGAAGGCTATTGGAAAAATATTTTGTGGACGGATGAGACCAAAATAGAACTTTTTGGTTTAAATGAGAAGCGTTATGTTTGGAGAAAGGAAAGCACTGCATTCCAGCATAAGAACCTGATCCCATCTGTGAAACATGGTGGTGGTAGTATCATGGTTTGGGCCTGTTTTGCTGCATCTGGGCCAGGGCGGCTTGCCATCATTGATGGAACAATGAATTCTGAATTATACCAGCGAATTCTAAAGGAAAATGTCAGGACATCTGTCCATGAACTGAATCTCAAGAGAAGGTGGGTCATGCAGCAAGACAATGACCCTAAGCACACAAGTCATTCTACCAAAGAATGGTTAAAGAAGAATAAAGTTAATGTTTTGGAATGGCCAAGTCAAAGTCCTGACCTTAATCCAATCAAAATGTTGTGGAAGGACCTGAAACGAGCAGTTTATGTGAGGAAACCCACCAACATCCCAGAGTTGAAGCTGTTCTGTATGGAGGAATGGGCTAAAATTCCTCCAAGCCGGTGTGCAGGACTGATCAACAGTTACCGCAAACGTTTAGTTGCAGTTATTGCTGCACAAGGGGGTCACACCAGATACTGAAAGCAAAGGTTCACATACTTTTGCCACTCACAGATATGTAATATTGGATCATTTTCCTCAATAAATAAATGACCAAGTATAATATTTTTGGTCTCATTTGTTTAACCGGGTTCTCTTTATTTGCTTTTAGGACTTGTGTGAAAATCTGATGATGTTTTAGGTCATATTTATGCAGAAATATAGAAAATTCTAAAGGGTTCACAAACTTTCAAGCACCGCTGTACCCATGTTTAATATTGTGTTTTTGTTATTAAAATGTTCACCAACCAGCTGAAGGTGGGTTTTGTTACCCCTGCAGGTTTCTGTCGGCCTTAGTTTTTGGTTCACCACAAAGTACGTGCTTGTGCTTTAAGTGTGAGTTTGCCAATAAAATAGTGAGTATAGTTGTTTTTACAATATTTTGTGGTCAAGCTTCTTTCATGCTGACTCCATAATATGGTGTATTGCAGCACAGTTTCAGTCTTTAGGAATGACAAAGTGAAACTACTCCATGTTATGTGGACCCTCCTGCCTGTTGTTTGAGCTTGTTTCCTGTCTTGTAAATCGTGCGCCCTTTAATAATGTGATTCCTGCTAACGTATGAAATATTAAAAGGTCACAGCTGAGCCGTAAGTAAAATGCACGTCACACTATTTAAAATTCTCATACAGTGTAGATGTCTTACAGATGCTAAAATGTAATGATTAGTTTTATGCTTTTTTTTTTAATTCAGAATCATGAAGTATTAATTCTGACAATTAATGCCAACTACTGAAGTGAGCACCAGAAAGTTCTTGTCAATAATAGTCTTTCACTGCTTTCTGAAGACCTTTTGAAATCATAAGTCGAAAGCACGGTTTTTTTGGAGCAGATTTTATGCCTATTAAAATGTCTCCATCATCTCCTCTTGTTTTGATCAGGCTGCTTGCTCATTTAATGACATTGGGCCTGTGCTGCCCTTTAGTTTAAAGCACTGGACTATTTAAGATGAGACAATCTGTCTTTTGTTGTGCGTGTTGTGTTGAAACAGGGGGTGGACGCCTGAGGCACAGAAGGATCCAGAACATCAGCTTGGTGAAAGGGCTTTCTTGTGAAGTAGAACATAACTGATGAGCCCAGAGATTTCAGAGAATCATAGCCGTATTTAACCAATCTCTTCCAGTATCCCGCGTGTTTGATGTGAGCAACAATAACAGCATTGTGTTAAAATAGACACGGGAAAAAAAGTCTTAGGAAAAAATGCTTTTGGTCCAGTCTACTTCTGGTAATTGTCCATTAGCTTGATTACAGCCAGTCATGTGTTAAGAATGAATAGTTTCTCTGGTTTAGTTGCTGCCTCATTTTTATTCAAATAGCCGATTAATTTCTAATATCGGCATCTGTAATCTCTGCTTTCCTGCAGATTCAGAAGCATGAGTGGCAGGAACCGGTCAGGTGCTTCAGCCAGCCAGGTGCGCCGTGCATCATCCTTCTCCAGTCAGCCATCCCGCGTGCTGATAGTTGACACGTCGCCACCTTGGTGGTCAGAGACACGTTCTGTCGTGTGTGAGGCCCTTGAGAACTTCCTCTCTCTGGCAAGCAGTCTGGAGGGACCCAGTCGAGTACCTCTCCTCAGCCTCTATGCAGTAAACCTGCAGCAGGAGTGTCTGCTGCCGTTTGTGGTGAGAGAAAGGTTGTGTGTGTTTTGGTTGATGATGAGATGAGCTGGTGAGTGGGAGATGTATCCTTGGTAATGACATTTGTAATTTCATCTTATTTACATACGTGTCAAAAGTTACAAACCCAGAGATGCCTACTAGAACGGATTGGCCGTATTTTGTACGGAAAAGTTACGTAAATACGATGTTACAGCAAACAGTGTTATTCTGTACGGAATTATTATAAAGTCTTAAAAAATTCCAGTGAGTTGTTTTTAAATATCCAAGCGACTTTTTCAATCCATGCGCAATTCACGGCTAGGCTATTTATTTTTACGACAACCACACATGCTGTGTGTGACATGCGCAGATTCCGCACATTTGTTCGCGCTATTTTCGATACGGTAGAATGGCCGTGCATTACACCCAGTCAAAAGGGCAATGGATACACGCACTGCAAACTGTGTAGAACTGACATTAACATCACTCATGGTGGTCGCGATGACTGCACGCGGCATGTCAACTACAAAAAAAAAAACCTATGGAGTATGCTGAAATGGCGAGTCAGGCGGAAAGTAAATCTGGGGGTATCCAGCAGTTTTTTACGAAATCTGTGGATGAAAAGACACGGAACGTGACACGTGCTGAAGCGGTGATGGTTGACCTGTGCTTGGAGTTGAACTTGCCGATTAGTGCCATGAAATGCGAGTTAAACTTATTCAGTTTCTTTTTACATGTCTGATTTTTATTCACTGAAATATCAAACACTGGCTGTACTTCTTCAATTCAAAGTCTTTTCAGTGTTGCAAGTGCAAATGTACATGTAGTATGATCAAAAACAGAATATTATGATTAGTGCTGTTGGGATTGTGGCAAAAAATTGATCATTCCACTGTTTTAAATACAATTATAAATGTCATTTTATTCAATGTCTCTTCTGAAGCATTATGCTGAAGTATTTATATATTGGGACATTAAGATAATGTCAGACTCTCTTTGGCATGAAATAATTTTTTATTTTATTTTATTAGAATCCGTTAACAGGTAGAACATTTTGCCAGGCAATATAATATAATACTTTTGAGGAGTTACATTCAATACCAATGATTGGCAGTCAACCGTAATGTCTGCAAACAGGGAACACTATTGTATTTATAAAAATGTGATATATTGTATGCTCTAGAAATTTGTTGAGTGGAAATTCAGTTGATGGCTGCTCGTGATTTGTTTATTCAATTCACACAAAACAGTTCTTTTTAATAATTTAAATGTTAAACATATTGGTATATACACCTCTTTATAATGGAAATGCGCATAAATTAATGTTACTGAAAGTCATTCCAAAATACTGAAATTCAAAATTTGGGGTAGGAATCTCTGCAAACCACAAAGTTTAACCGTTTTATCTAAACCCAGGGGTGGGTAATACGATGGTTTGTAGCATCCATCCATCCATTATCTGTAGCCGCTTTATCCTGTTCTACAGGGTCACAGGCAAGCTGGAGCCTATCCCAGCTGACTACGGGCGAAAGGCGGGGTACACCCTGGACAAGTCGCCAGGTCATCACAGGGCTGACACATAGACACAGACAACCATTCACACTCACATTCACACCTACGGTCAATTTAGAGTCACCAGTTAACCTAACCTGCATGTCTTTGGACTGTGGGGGAAACCGGAGCACCCGGAGGAAACCCACGCGGACACGGGGAGAACATGCAAACTCCGCACAGAAAGGCCCTCGCCGGCCACGGGGCTCGAACCTGGACCTTCTTGCCATGAGGCGGCAGCGCTAACCACTACACCACCGTGCCGCCTAGTTTATACCATATAACTGTTAAAAACTTGAATCTGAGTGGTTAGAAGGTGTTGATTAATTTTCTATAACAGCATAGCTTAGGCAGTCGTGTGGTTGTAATTGAAATACATTTTAATGTTATCGTTTCTATAGTAACAACTCATTAACAGGGACTTCTATCCACTTTACTAATAAACTGATTGGTATTTAACAAAGAAAAAATGTTTAATCATTGATATGATAAAGCTTTCTGTAAGGGGAACTTAATATTTGTGCACAATCTCCAGTGTCAGCACTTTGTATCAGACAGTAAAGGGAGATGCCTCGGGACGGAGGGTTTTGCTGTTTCTGGTATCTCTGTTACATGACCAGCTCTATTTCATTTTCCTTTTGAAGTTCAAGAGAGATTAAAGAAAGCGCTGATGAGGGAAGGATTGTATATAAATGCCATAACAGCCTATTTCACAGACATTTCAGTGAATAAGTACAAATATATAATTGAAAGGTTTATATAACTTTTGGCATTTGAATCTGAACTGCATTTCGTCTGAAAAACAAACACGGTACACAGTAAAGTTGTAACCCTTTTGTTCAAACCAAAAAAAACACTAAACTTATGGTTTTGTCATCTGTCCTTTTGTGTAATTTATACTTTGATTAAACTGTGTGTGCTCAGTCTATCAACTATCAGTTTCTTTTCCAAACATTTTAATGGAAAAATAACCATGGAGTAAATTATCTACTTCATTCACCTTTATTGCACCTGTGACTGAGTCCGTAACACGCCTACATGCATACGATACATTAACCCATTCGAGTTCAAAACTACGGGGGCGTGTTATGCTGTGCAGTCACGTGACATGACTGTTTTTGATAGACTGCATGAACCTATAGCCATGTGCTCCTTAAAGTTGCACAGTCTCACCTCATTATCATTCTGTGTGCGTTTTTGTATGACCGCTAGTAGTGCTGTTACACTCAGTTTCAAAAAAATCAGAGTCCTCTTTAAAATGTTTAACTGCAGATAAGATGATGTACATGCCAAAAATGAAACCTAATATTGAATTTTTTTAACCTTTGAAAGGTGGGCAGAGCTTTCCCCTGCTAGCCCATTGATACGAGCCGCCCCTGATCAAAAGCGTAGCAATTATTGTCACTTTCCTGTGGTGTAAGAGGAATAAAACACTTTGAGGGATATGTTATTTCCCAGCTGGGAGGTCCGTATGGTGAAATACCGTGACCGAGGTCTTGAAAGTACTGAGCGAGGCCCTCTAGGCCGAGGTCAGTATTCAAGGCCGAGGTCACGGTATTTCACCATACGGACCGACCTTAAGCTGGTAAATAATATATATATATTTTTTTTTCTTTACCAAATTCTAACAGAAAACGAGAGCGCCCGAAAGGGAAAACCGAGCCGAGCCGCCATTTTGAATCCTCATTCACGGCTGTAATGCAAATGGCTTCCTCCTCGGTATACAAGTGCTCTTCCATGGCGGGGAAAAAAGCTACATTTTGCTGCCTATGTCGTCCCCTATTTATACAAATAGGAGTCATTCAGGATTCAGCCATGTTTTTGCTCGGCGTTAGCAACAGTTAGAGGTTTTTAGCTTTCTCCTGAAATGTTTTCTTTTATTTCTTCTTCCTCAGGGTAGTAAAACTCGCTTTCGCTGTGAGCACTGTCGTTATCGCTATCCATGCTGTAAAATTAATGCAATTCTCCTGAGAAATGCTGGCAAAAATTTATAAGATTTTTGATAAATCTTATAAAAAAAAAGATAAATGTTGACAAAAAATGCTACTGTTTGTTGTTGTGAACGAGCGAGTCGCCAGGGGTCCGTAACCAGGGTCCGTAACGTAGGATACGGACCCGCTCGCCAGCCAATCAGAGTGCAGGATTTGATGGAAACCGGACCGCGAAAAAAAATGCTGTTATTTAACAGTTATTTGCTGAAGGCAAGGTGAATATCAGGGAATAATAACCTCAACTTCATCTCGGTTATTATTCACCGATATTCACTGAGCCTGACGTGGATAATTGTTTTAGTATAAATACACAGGTGATTATTTTTTAAAAATCGCATTAAAAATAATGTATTGCAAACTTCAAAAGCAGCATGCAAATGTAATGTGCGCAGACTTGTGTATCTATGCCGATTCAGATAAAATACTTTGTTTTGAAATCAGTAAAATAAATCACATTTCCACCTTACCTTTGAATAGTTTTAAACCAAACTTTGGCGCATCTTTAGTGCTTTAAGGAACAGCATTTTCTTTAATACTTTGTAATTTTTCCTCACTTACGGTGACAAAGCGATTGGCAGCCATTTTGCTGAGTCACTCAACGTGATCAGAGGTGGACAAAGTACCCAACTTCATTACTGTTGTACCGTCAATTTTTTTACTTAAATTAAAGTAGTGAAGTACTTGCTTTTAAAAATACTTAAGTACTAAAAGTACATTTTCTGTCAACGCATCGTTGTATTATTGCCACAACGCTTACAAAACCTAACGCCTCTGAAGCAACCGACTGGATTATTTTGTGAATTCACAAAATGAACACATGCTGTGCCATCATGGTGGTTTAACGTTAAGCTAGCTAGTCAGTGAAACTCCACCCGACATGCTAGCAAACTCTTTTCAAACTTGAAATCATATTGGGTAGCTTATGTCACGAGAAAAGAGATTTCTACATTCTGTTTATTTGGCAAGATTATGCTAAAACATATTTCTGAAAGGTCTTCAGATAAGTTAACGTTATTCATGTTAGCGTAGCTTCGTTTTTACATGCTAACTAACAGTGTCCAAGTTAACGAGCTATGTGTAAACATCAGCCATGGAAAAGGCGACGGCAACTTGGCGGGCAAATCCATAGAAAGTCATTTGACTAACCAGACTGCATTGCTATTGCAACGTTATCGCTAGCTCTAAACGCACAGACAACTTTTATCGCAAGCTTTCTCTTGGAATAAAATGTTTACAGACCTCAATATGCTTCCGCAGGTCGGACGGCGAGTTTTTGTAGGCCGTGATGTGGTTCGTTTTAAGGAAACAAAGCAAACATTTAAAACGAAATGAATCTTTAATCCTTTCAGAAAACTGAAACATGGGTTCTAGGTAAAGCCATGGGTGCGTGCGTTCTCCAGAAGAACCGCCTCCTTCCATTCTGCCGTCAACTGATCGTGTTCAAATAATGCTGCGGAGAAATCATTGAATTGATTTTATACAGTCTATGGACGTGACGTGACCCTAGTGATTACTGATAGACTGTCTCAGTGCCACCTGCTAAAAAACCAATCACATTTTAGAAAAGAAAAGAAAAAAACATCCACTTTCAAAGCTGCTTCATAGTAACGAGTAACGAGGACCTTGATAGAAATGTAGTGGAGTAAAAAGTACGATATTTGTCTTTCAAACGTAGTGAAGTTAAAGTCATAAGTTTAAAAAAAAAAAAGTACAGATACTCAAAAAGTGTACTTAACTACAGTACTCAAGTAAATGTACTTCATTACTGTCCACCTCTGGAGGTGATTATCGAGAAACAGTCCGAATCTCTCGACCAATCAGCATTTGCGATTTCCTGTAATCGCCTCCGTATTTATACTAATGGAAAATAAGCACTTGTGGTGGTAATTAAATTTTGTGAGTGGTATTACATCACTGCAGCATTGATTATTTTCACATAACAACATGTCCCTGTCATGGTTTTTTTTTTTTTTTCCCCCTCATCTCATAATTGCATCACTAAAAGTAATTCTAAGCATTGTGGGTATCATCTGTACTCTTTTATAATACTGACCAATTTTATTGTTACCTGTGAACAGAAATCTTACGAGCTTAAAGGAACAGTCCACCATACTTCCATAATGAAATATGCTCTTATCTGAATTGAGACGAGCTGCTCCGTACCTCTCCGAGCTTTGCGCGACCTCCCAGTCAGTCAGACGCACTGTCACTCCTGTTAGCAATGTAGCTAGGCTCAGTATAGCCAACGGTATTTTTTGGGGCTGTAGTTAGATGCGACCAAACTCTTCTGTGTTTTTCCTGTTTACATAGGTTTATATGACCAGTGACAGGAAACAAGTTCAGTTACACAAATTGAAACGTAGCGATTTTCTATGCTATGGAAAGTCCGCACTATAATGACAGGCGTACAAATATCAATGTGCTGCTGAAGTGTGCAGAAGGTGTTAGTACGCCTGTCATTATAGTGCGGACTTTCCATAGCATAGAAAATCGCTACGTTTCAATTTGTGTAACTGAACTTGTTTCATGTCACTGGTCATATAAACCTATGTAAACAGGAAAAACGCGGAAGAGTTTGGTCGCATCTAACTACAGCCCCAAAAAATACCGTTGGCCATACTGAGCCTAGCCACATTGCTAACAGGAGTGACAGCGCGTCTGACTGCGTCTGACTGACTGGGAGGTCGCACAAAGCTCGGAGAGGTACGGAGCAGCTCGTCTCAATTCAGATAAGAGCATATTTCATTATGGAAGTACGGTGGACTGTTCCTTTAAATCTGGACATTAAATTACATTTTGTTCATTTTTCCTACAGCCCCCACGTTAATTAAAGGATTTTTGAAAATCTTATTGATGCCATTCTTCATGGCTTTCATGCCACACGAGTGTTTTTCTGACATTAACAAACCCGAATATTCATGTCTCATGAAATATCATGCTACAATATTTTGGCACATGTCATCATGTCCCCCCGTTTTGGTTTCTCCATTCTGTACCCTGGCAGCAGGTGAAGGGGAATCTTGTGCGTTTGCATTCATGTGTGGAGGAGCTGCGCTGTCTGCCTACGGAGGGCTGTACACGGCCACAGGTCGAGCTCCTTAAACAGGCAGTGCTGGACAGCCTGCAGCAGTACAAACACTACACCCACCATGCAAATCTGGGGAACAAGCTCCACAGTGGCTCTGTAGAGGTAAGAACATGGCACATTTCTTCAGTGTCGATGGATTGGTAAGCATTTTTATGATTTTTGCATGTTCCAGTTTCTCCAGCCTCGCTCGAACCAAATGAATATTTCAGTTGGAGACCGGAGCCTTCGCCTCATGTCTAAAGTGCTTTCAGTGTCCTCATCAGTGGGAACCACCCATCGAGCTCCATGAAGATAATCCCACTCACTTTTTCAGGGCACCCGCATTCATATTTAAATCCCCTGCTGATGGAATGTGGCACTGATTTAACCCCTGTTATCAATCCTTAATGAAGCCATCAGCATTCTGACACAAACCACATGGCCTGCTGTTTCCTCTCTGCACTCCACAGGCCACACTTAAATGTTTTCCATGCAGGAAGCAAAGCAGAGGACAAGTGCTTTAATCAGATTGTTCTGATATTTATTTTGACCTTAATGGGATTTAATATTACATTTGTGCTTGATGCGTCAATTATTTTAGACAGCTGTAATAGAATAAGAATGACTTGCAATCCAAACAGAGATGCTTCTCTGTTAGAGGGTTTTGTAGGCTACTCCAGCTGCGTGCTCTGTATAACAGGGTTGGACATGAGGCAGAGTTGAGGACCTTCTTGTGCTCTCATCAGTCTAGGACCAATGCGCTTTTTACCCTAAATGAACAGATTATACAGAAACTGTATGAAAGTATCTGCAAAATATGTCATTATTCATAAGATAACCCCGGCTACAAATGTTTCTTTTGCTATTTTATAGCTTTTATAAAAACCGTTTCAGAACCCATATAAAGCAAATGATCAACATTTTGGATTGGTGGTTCTCAAATCTGTGGTCAGAAACCCTTCAGGAGTTAAAAAATAAAAATCTCCGGCGACCTTTACGATCATTGGTCCAAAAAAATCTTAGCTTATAGTAACTGAATAATAACTGCAATAATTTTGGTAACTGTTAATAATGACTAATGTAATTTTAGTTAATAATAATAATAAAATTGGGGTGGCACGGTGGTGTAGTGGTTAGCGCTGTCGCCCCACAGCAAGAAGGTCCGGGTTCGAGCCCCGTGGCCGGCGAGGGCCTTTCTGTGCGGAGTTTGCATGTTCTCCGTGTGGGTTTGCTCCGGTTTCCCCCACAGTCCAAAGACATGCAGGTTAGGTTAACTGGTGACTCTAAATTGAGCGTAGGTGTGAATGTGAGTGTGAATGGTTGTGTGTCTGTGTGTCAGCCCTGTGATGACCTGGCGACTTGTCCAGGGTGTACCCCGCCTTTCGCCCGTAGTCAGCTGGGATAGGCTCCAGCTTGCCTGCGACCCTGTAGAAGGATAAAGCGGCTACAGATAATGAGATGAGGTTTTTTTTTTTTGTTATTCTACAGATCTTGATCTTTTGATACCAAAAACAGATTTCCAAATAATGGTTTATTATTCCTTGATGAGGTTATAATCAGAATTGTGTGTTTGAAGGTGACAGTACTGAGCAGTGAGCCGGGCCGGGCTGTAGTCAGACAGCTGGAACAGGGCCTGAAGGACTCCGACCTGGTCAGTCTGCGACAGCTGTTGGTCATCCATATCGCCGTGGAACAGAACCTTACAGACAGAGAGCCAGCCTGGAGCCCAGAGTCCTGCTCTACAGAGGGCACGGAGCAGCCAGGCGGTCAGCATCTGTTCACTTTAGCACTGTCAGTTTACAAGCGTTGGGCATTTTTAGTAAAGCCTTTCAACAAAGCCTTTCAATATTAAGGAATTATTATTTAGTCAAAATTGACTTCTGGTATATTGTACACATTGTGTGCTTTGTATACAGTATATTATTTTATCCACATTCACTGGATATGAGCAATCGCACGTTCTGATTGGCTACTCTATTAGGCTATCAGTAGAGGAAAACAAAATGGCGGCGCATGTTGCTGAACCAGGGCGGCATGGTGGTGTAGTGGTTAGCGCTGTTGCCTCACAGCAAGAAGGTCCGGGTTCGAGCCCCGTGGCCGGCGAGGGCCTTTCTGTGCGGAGTTTGCATGTTCTCCCCGTGTCCGCGTGGGTTTCCTCCGGGTGCTCCGGTTTCCCCCACAGTCCAAAGACATGCAGGTTAGGTTAACTGGTGACTCTAAATTGACCGTAGGTGTGAATGTGAGTGTGAATGGTTGTCTGTGTCTATGTGTCAGTCCTGTGATGACCTGGCGACTTGTCCAGGGTGTACCCCGCCTTTTGCCCGTAGTCAGCTGGGATAGGCTCCAGCTTGCCCGCGACCCTGTAGAACAGGATAAAGCGGCTACAGATAATGAAATGAGATGAGTATTTGATGGTAAGAACGTATCTTTTTTTTTTTTTTTCAAGTATTATAGCATTTTTCACAAATTGCTCCTGTCATTTCACTGGTTTGTTTACATTCTAAGCGGAAATGATTTTGTCAGACATTTTGTATAAAGTTTTTATCAAATTTGCAAAAAAAAAGCTCTGTTGCTCAAAATCCAGTGAATTTGGATGGAATAAAAGTTATTCCACTCAATATCATACATGGCTTATAGCCCACTCGGCGCTCTCAGCTCATATATAACTCAATTTCGTGGAATTCAAGCAGCAATTAACCTAATCAGTGTATTACATTTTTACAGATCCCTTTTAATTCTTTTTTTTCTTTTCGTTTTTTATTCACAACCCAAAACAGAATTAGGTGAACTTCTAATCACTTCTAAACAGAAGTCTAATCCCTCTGTACATGTTTACTACATGCTTCCAATTAAGATTTACCATAGCATTGAATTAAAAAAAAAAAAAAAGGGTGTGTGTGTGTGCATATATATATAATATGGGTCTGTCTCAGAAACTGGTCTCTCATTTGGGACATTATGGTCAAAAAATACATTTTCTAATTTTACTTTTTTTTTGTTGTTTGCATTTACCTAACACTCGATGTTTCTTTTGTCATGTTTAATAAGAATAAAGATAGCATCTTGCTTTATCTGGCCTCCACTGTGGAACATTTTTTTGATTACAATTCAAATGCTTTTGTAAAATTGATTTTCATATAAAATAACTACATCATGAAGAATTAAAGCCCCTCCTTCACAGATGAGTGAAAATATTGAATAAATTTCCTCTTTTTGATTGCTTGGGTTAAAAATGCCAAGTTATGATGACTGAATTGATTATTCACTTAAATATGAATAATATGATACATTTTGGGTATTTGATATGGCGAAATAGGACACAATGGAAAAATCAAGAACACACCGGAAAGATGAGAATAACGGCGCTGGTAAAAGAACAGCGACTGTACCGGCTGAAGGTTGCGCGGGTCTCTGCTGCGGCACGCGAGCAACGGGACATCACTACCGCACCGGACTGAGTGCGAGACGGGGGCGGGGCAACATGACTGGTCGTAGATTCTATCAAGAGTTCAATCTAAATTGACCATGGTTGCAAAATATTGGCCAAAAACACGCAAACACTACGAAATATGAAAGTAAGATGAAAAAGAAACATTCTATTGCCTTATACTGCAAGACTAAAACAAAATAAAACTGTCAAAACTCGCCTTTTCAGTGATAACGTCCGAACAGATCACCCGCGTAACAGAGAGCCCGCAAATGGAAGCACGATCAACTTCTAACTGTTGGAGTGGAAAATTCCATTCTACACATGCAAATTGTTAATGTGTGTCCTTCCCCGCACACAAATAACACGCTACGGTAAAAAATAGACCACAACTCATTTTATAGCTCAGAAATTCATACAAGACCAGCTACCATCGTAACACATTCTGTAAGAAACATATTCTATACCTAACTTTCAGCTTTCGTTTTAAAAAACAAAATCGCAGATTTATAACTACATTTTTATATGGCGTAGTGATTTTAAGTTACTACTTTTGGTGAGGTAATGACCTTGACCCTGAGGCTTTCCGTTTAGATCAAAACCCACGATCGTATTGGTTTTGGGTTTGCGGAAAATGGAGTTACGACGGCGATCAAATATTTTGCATGATGTTTTATTACGGTTATGATTATTCTGTGAGCGCACCAATCCTTAGGTGTATAAAGTTACAAGTTAAAATACAATTAGTGATAACTGTAGACTTTTCAGTGGACTACAACCTTTTTAAGGGAATGTGATGTAGTCGACCATTTATCATGTCCCAGATCAAGCCGCCATTTTTCCACAAATTTGCAGAATTTTTGCCAAATTCTGAATAGAGTCTTCACATCTGTATTATTTCTTTCATCATTTTATTTCAAATTAAAACCAACATCACCATTCAAAACCGTATAGTTTATTGACTGTGAGTATATTTAGTGGGGGACCCCCACAGTACCCAGTTTCTGAGACAGACCCATTATATGTGTGTGTGTGTGTGTGTGTGTGTGTGTATGTATGTACAGTGGTGCTTGAAAGTTTGTGAACCCTTGAGAAATTTCTATATTTCTGCATAAATACGACCTAAAACATCATCAGATTTTCACACAATTCCTAAAAGTAGATAAAGAGAACCCAGTTACACAAAGGAGACAAAAATATTATACTTGGTCATTTATTTATTGAGGAAAATTATCCAATATTACATATCTGTGAGTGGCAAAAGTATGTGAACGTCTAGGATTAGCAGTTAATTTGAAGGTGAAATTAGAGTCAGGTGTTTTCAATCAATGGGATGACAATCAGGTGTGAGTGGGCACCCTGTTTTATTTAAAGAACAGGGATCTATCAAAGTCTGATCTTCACAGCACATGTTTGTGGAAGTGTATCATGGCACGAACAAAGGAGATTTGTGAGGACCTCAGAAAAAGTGTTGTTGATGCTCATCAGGCTGGAAAAGGTTACAAAACCATCTCTAAAGAGTTTGGACTCCACCAATCCACAGTCAGACAGATTGTGTACAAATGGAGGAAATTCAAGACCATTGTTACCCTCCCCAGGAGTGGTCGACCAATAAAGATCACTCCAAGAACAAGGCGTGTAATAGTCGGCGAGGTCACAAAGGACCCCAGGGTAACTTCTAAGCAACTGAAGCCCTCTCTCACATTGGCTAATGTTAATGTTCATGAGTCCACCATCAGGAGAACACTGAACAACAATGGTGTGCATGGCAGGGTTGCAAGGAGAAAGCCACTGCTCTCCAAAAAGAACATTGCTGCTCATCTGCAGTTTGCTAAAGATCACGTGGACAAGCCAGAAGGCTATTGGAAAAATGTTTTGTGGACGGATGAGACCAAAATAGAACTTTTTGGTTTAAATGAGAAGCGTTATGTTTGGAGAAAGGAAAACACTGCATTCCAGCATAAGAACCTTATCCCATCTGTGAAACATGGTGGTGGTAGTATCATGGTTTGGGCCTGTTTTGCTGCATCTGGGCCAGGACGGCTTGCCATCATTGATGGAACAATGAATTCTGAATTATACCAGCGAATTCTAAAGGAAGATGTCAAGACATCTGTCCATGAACTGAATCTCAAGAGAAGGTGGGTCATGCAGCAAGACAATGACCCTAAGCACACAAGTCGTTCTACCAAAGAATGGTTAAAGAAGAATAAAGTTAATGTTTTGGAATGGCCAAGTCAAAGTCCTGACCTTAATCCAATCGAAATGCTGTGGAAGGACCTGAAGTGAGCAGTTCATGTGAGGAAACCCACCAACATCCCAGAGTTGAAGCTGTTCTGTACGGAGGAATGGGCTAAAATTCCTCCAAGCCGGTGTGCAGGACTGATCAACAGTTACTGCAAACGTTTAGTTGCAGTTATTGCTGCACAAGGGGGTCACACCAGATACTGAAAGCAAAGGTTCACATACTTTTGCCACTCAGATATGTACTATTGGATCATTTTCCTTAATAAATAAATGGCCAAGTATAATATTTTTGTCTCATTTGTTTAACTGGGTTCTCTTTATCTACTTTTAGGACTTGTGTGAAAATCTGATGATGTTTTAGGTCATATTTATGCAGAAATATAGACAATTCTAAAGGGTTCACAAACTTTCAAGCACCACTGTATATGTGTGTGTGTATATGACCACACAACACGCATACGTTTAATTTTTCTACCTGACCCTTTTATTCAGTATGTCTTACAAGAAGTGAAAGCAGCAGAAGGCAGAACAATACAAAATACTTGAAGAATCTGAAAGGACTCATAACCTGAAAGACTAAAGCTGGCTTTTGCAAGTGCAATTACAAAGTGCATCTGAGTGAGTTGATCAGTACTTGTAGTGTGTGGCACGCCATTAACACGGCTGTGTTTCATCATCACAAAGCCCAGGAGTGCTTGAACATTACGCAAGTCAGAAATTTGGTTAGTGTTTGGTTCATTAGTGCATGCCTTATCCCAGATTTGTGAATCTCTCTCATGGTCTCAGAGATGTCTGATCCTTAAAAAGTCAGCCAAGCTGCAAATTGCATAACCACTGATAAAAAAAAAAAAAGACAAATTACTTACTTCAGAGAATTTCTTTTTTATCAACATCAGCAAGAAGAGTGAAACGTTGTGTAAATGACAAAATCTCAGTCCATTTCTTGTGAGACAAATAGACAGAGACTGAGGTAATCCGAGTTGAAAAACATAAAGCATGTCAAATTATTAAAAGGACAGTTACATAAGTGTGGTTTACTTTAAAGATGGGTGTGCCATGGTCTTTCAGTCTCAACTCCATGATTATTCTGACTGCATCGCTCCCAGTCAGTTTAGCTGCTTAACGTGGCACTGTTCCAAAAGAAGGAGTCAGACGGTGCACGAATTTGTAAGACGTTGATGGGGATTATAGTTGAGTGTGTTCTCAAGTGTTCTGTGATTCTGAATTCACTTTTGCTAGACACACACTCAGCCACAGATTCATGCTGACCTCCAGAGCCCAGACCCATTAACAGTGTAAGACTGCTGGAAAGGGAGCCAGAACCCCTCCTTCAAATACATCCTGTTTTTCTCCTTTCAGCAGACAGACTTGAACATGACAGCCTCATGATCAGGGTTGTGGAAGGTGTTTTGTAAAAGAGGAAGGAAATATGAAAGTGTGTGCATGTGTCCACTATAAATAATAGAAAATTTGTGCAGAAGGCTTTTTGATACAGTATTCATTCCTGTAGCACAGATTAACCAGAAAGTGTGGATTATTCTGTACTAAAGTTTAGATTTATATCATTTATAGCCATTTTTATCACCAGTCTCTAAATCTTTAGGCTCATCAGAGGTTTGGTTTTAAACTCGATAGACGACATCTTTTATCCCACGAAGCCTCGGAGCAGTACAAACCCTACTGGTGAACTTTTGATGCAGTGTCATGAGCTTTAAAGTGCATATCACGGGTAAATTCAGGAGCAAGATCAGTACAATTCTCCTATTTTATATTAAACTTTGGTCAAATATCTGTAACATTCTGCATTTTTTTTACCTTGCGCAATACCAGAAAAATTCAGTTGAAATCAAGCCATTTGAGGTGAATTGGTCCGCCTCTGAAAAAACTTGGCGTTTGGATTTCCCGGCAAACATTGATTTTCGTGACGTCGCGTGCGGGACGCCTCCCTCTGAATCCTACGTCAGCGCTGGTTTGTTTATGAGAAAACGACCTGGTGGTTTTCTGCAAATTTCTTCAACGTTGTCACGTAATTATTAAAATGGTTAACAGATGTATCGTAGGAGGGTGTAGCAACACCAATCTTGATGGGATTAGTACTCATCGTTTCCCAAAAGACCGGACAATGAGAGAGAAATGGGAGCGCTTGGTCTACACAGGCTGTGCACTGAAACCGTGCAAAGCTCTCGCAGCCTGCTGGCGCTTCCGCAGGTGACGTCACGAATCTGGCTCCAGACTCCCTTGGGATTTTTCCAGACGCGTTTTGGTATTTTATTTTTTTCTGCTGTAGACAGATGGCCTTGTGCAAAATTACCCTTCTGGATGAGTGTGTAAAGGGACATACTTTCAGATAAAAAAAACACAAAATTGGTCCAGAATATGCACTTTAAACTCTGTGCATTGATCATGATTCTGGAGTCAATCTGCATTGCAATACTCCTAAGCAATACCAAGAGGATTCAATGGCCCACTCAGTGACTACATTATCGTGACATTACTGTTAGATGCATATTCAGTGAGTGCATGTACTAATAATTCATATGCTTCATTTATGCACAAAGAGAGAACTTCTGGCATTCGGCACTCTAATACCAAGGTTAAAGCTCGGTCTCGGACTGTATCAGGACCCTGGCTGGGCCATAGTAACCAAAACAAAAAAGAAAAACTGAAAATGTATTTTAAAATATTCAAACAGAATAAAAACATTGTATAACTTGTATAATTATAGAACTGCATGGCGGCACACTGGTGCAGTGGTTAGCACTGTCGCCTCACAGCAAGAAGGTTCTTGGAGTTTGCATGTTAGAAGAAGAAGAATCCTTTATTAGTCACATGTACACTCAACAGTGAAATTCCTCCTCTGCATTTAACCCATCTGAAGCAGTCAGAGGTGGACAAAGTACCCAACTTCATTACTGAAGTGAAAGTACAGATCCCACTGGTCAAATGTTACTCCGATACAAGTGAAAGTTGTACCGTCAAATTTTTACTTAAGTTAAAGTAGTGAAGTACTTGCTTTTAAAAATACTTAAGTACTAAAAGTACATTTTCTGTCAACACATCGTTGTATTATTGCCGCAACACTTACAAAACCTAACACCGTTACCAAAGACAGAAATGTGAATTCACAAAATGAACGCATGCTGTGCCATCATGGTGGTTTAACGTTAAGCTAGCTAGTCAGTGAAACTCCACCCGACATGCTAGCAAACTCTTTTCAAACTCGAAATCATATTGGGTAGCTAACGCTACTAGAAAAGAAAGATTTCTACAGTGTGTTTATTTGGCAAGATTATGCTAAAACATTTCTGAAAGGACTTCAGATAAGTTAACGTAACTGTTTTTTTACATGCTAACAGTGTCCAAGTTAACTAGCTATGTGTTAACGTTAGCTGTGGACAAGGCGATGGCAACTTGGTGGGCAAATCCATAGAAAGTCATTTGACTAACCAGACTGCATAGTTATTGCAACGTTATCACTAGCTCTAAAAGCACAGACAACTTTGTTGCAAGCTTTCTCTTGGAATAAAACGTTTACAGACCTCAATATGGGGCGGCACGGTGGTGTAGTGGTTAGCGCTGTCGCCTCACAGCAAGAAGGTCCGGGTTCGAGCCCCGTGGCCGACGAGGGCCTTTCTGTGCGGAGTTTGCATGTTCTCCCCGTGTCCGCGTGGGTTTCCTCCGGGTGCTCCGGTTTCCCCCAAAGACATGCAGGTTAGGTTAACTGGTGACTCTAAATTGACCGTAGGTGTGAGTGTGAATGGTTGTCTGTGTCTATGTGTCAGCCCTGTGATGACCTGGCGACTTGTCCAGGGTGTACCCCGCCTTTCACCCGTAGTCAGCTGGGATAGGCTCCAGCTTGCCTGCGACCCTGTAGAACAGGATAAAGCAGCTACAGATGATGAGATGAGACCTACCTCAATATGCTTCCGCAGGTCAGATGGTGAGTTTTTGTAGGCCATGATGTGGTTTATTTTTGGCAAACATTTAAAACGAAACGAATCTTTAATCCTTTCTGAAACATGGGTTCTAGCTATAACCATGAATGTGTGCATTCTCCAGAAGAGCCGCCTCCTTCCATTCTGCCATCAACTGATCATGTTAAATAATGCTGCGGAGAAATCATTGATCTTGATTTTATCCAGTCTATGGACGTGACGTGACGCTAGTGATTACTGATAGACTGTCTCAGTGCCACCTGCGAAAAAACCAATCACATTTTAGAAAAAAGAAAAAAAACATCCACTTTTAAAGCCACTTCATAGTAACGAGTAACGAGGACCTTGATAGAAATGTAGTGGAGTAAAAAGTACGATATTTGTCTTCCAAATGTAGTGAAGTTAAAGTCATAAGTTTCCAAAAAAAATAATACTCAAAATACAGATACTCAAAAAGTGTACTTAAGTAAACATACTTCATTACTGTCCACCTCTGGAAGCAGTGAACACATAAGTGAGCAATGAGCATGCGTGTACACACCCACCCAGAGCAGTGGGCAGCTATGCTACAGCACCCAGGGAGCAGATGGGGGTTAGGTGCTGAAAGGGGAAAGCGCTGTTCATTCACTCAACTCCCCTTCCATTTTTCCTGCCAGTCCCATGAATCAAACCAGTGACCCTTTGGGCTCAAGGCTACTTCTCTAACCTTCAGCCCACGGCTGTCCCCAGGCCATTTTCTCCCCGTGCCTGCATGGGTTTCCTTTGGGTGCTCTGGGTTTTTTTCCCACAAGCCAAAGACATGCAGCTGGCTACTCTAAATTGCCCATAGGTGTAAATGTGTGTGCGAATGGGGGCATCGTGGCTCAGGTGGATAAGGCGCCACACCATAAATCCGGGGACCCGGGTTCAATTCCGACCCGAGGTCATTTCCCGATCCCTCCCTGTCTCTCCTGCTCATTTCCTGTCTCTACACTGTCCTATCCAATAAAGGTGAAAAAAGCCCAAAAAATATCTTTAAAAAAAAAAAATGTGTGCGCGAATGGTTGTTCGGTTATAACTGCATCCAATACCAGTATTAAAATACTAATTATAATATTAATATTTTTTTCAAACTGAACATTCAGCCCAGTATTTATTCCCTGTTAAAGGACAATTTATATTTTCCTGCTGGGATGAGAATATTTTTAAAGCTCTAAAATATGTACAAGTGTCCAAGAAAACTATCCATGACCATAAAATATAAAACTTGACTAAATTATATCAAAATAAGACCTGCATTTCAAACATGCAGCACAAACCCTTCTCTCATGCTGCTATTTTGTTATATAACAGTCAAATATCAATCCCACGATCAGTGGTGACTCAGTGAGTAGTGTCTCTGATCTCATGATTTTACATTAGTATCTCAGGACTGGGGTGGTGTAGTGGTTAGCACTGTCTCCTCACAGCAAGAAGGTCCGGGTTCGAGCCCAGTGGCCGACAGGGGCCTTTCTGTGTGGAGTTTGCATGTTGTCCGCGTGGGTTTCCTCCGGGTGCTCCGGTTTCCCCCACAGTCCAAAGACATGCAGGTTAGGCTAACTGGTGACTCTAAATTGACCATGAATGTGAATGGTTGTTTGTCTCTGTGTGTCAGCCCTGTGATGATCTGGTGACTTGTCCAGGGTGTACCCCGCCTTTTGCCTGTGACCCTGTACAGGATAAGCGGTTACAGATAATGGATGGATGGATGGATCTCAGGACTGACACAAAGCGACTGCACTACAATCCCTTGGATTGTATCCTTTTAATTGTAAGCCACTTTATATAAAAGTGCCTGTGAAATGATTAATGCATATAGATTCCAAGCACTTCTCATGAGTATCACCCTTGAGGCATAAAGGAAATCATACTTTTAAATAAATCCAGTCCAGATCCCATAGCCTGTTGCCCATCACTGATCCAGGCACAGTGTTGTGAACAACTTGATATTTATTTGTTGAGTCGGGTCAGGCGGGGTACAGCAGAAAAGCAGAAAATTATGCAATGGCTTGTGTTCAGGGATGTGAGCTGACTCTCATGGTTGCTGTCTTGTGCCTGTTTGTGTTGGGCTTTGTTTATTCATTGTGGTAAAGGTGGCACTGCCGGACTTTAGTCATTTCCCTCTGGCGTATTGAGAATTTCAAAAGCTGGCTGTGGGTCAGTAGTACATCATGAGTTTTCCGCATGATGAGTCAAAACAAGGCCACCCAAGTCTGTCTGTCTGACTTTTACCTTCTCCATCTATTTCTCTCCCATGTCTCTGTCAGAAGCAGTAACTCTGGCCTTTATTGTTTTTGAAATGGCAGATTTACTACTATGGGTACAAGACAGACCTGCCCATAGGTCTTGCCCTATTTCTTCTTCTCTTTCACCGCCTTTGGCATCACCATGGTGATGGGATGGTGTGGTCAAGGCAACATGCTTTAATGCAGATCAGCGAAAACATTAATGACACTCAGGCTGCCAGAGGATAAGATAAAATGTGTACGGGAAATCTAAATATATCACTCGACGTCAGAGAACTGGCAACTATGTGAATAGGTCTCTGTTGGTGCTTTGGTTTGGGTAGACTGTTAATGTGTACCGAGAGTGTGTTTGTGTGTATCCCTATCTCAACACTTATTGTTCGTGAAAATTAGATCCCTGCATTTCAGATCTGTTCCACTTCACAGTTTCATCCTGAACTTTATTTCATTAAATTTCATATTTCGCAGTGAATTTTTACATTTCACTGTGTAGGAAACTAAACAGTGTTAAGTAACAAGTTGATTCTATTTCTAATGCATTCTGTGCTGTAACTTGTTACGTACTACAAATCCAGTGACAGGACGCTGTAATTGTTACAGGTCAGAATTGTAGGTCAGGTGGGATTTTTCAACCTAGGCTAGAATTTTTAACGCGGTTCATAATTTGCTACTTGTATTAGGGAGACTTACTATGTTTAGGCTTAGGATTTGGGAAAACTTTGTATTTTAAACTACTTGATGATGTAATAAGACTGGACTCATTAATAAATTCAAAATATAGATCACTCTTGCAATTGTCACTGGTTTAGTGGTTAAAGTGTTGGGTTAAGAATCGGAAGGTTTCAAGGTCGAATCCCAGTTAAGTATGAAAAAAAGTATTTTTAAAGAATGCTAATTAGGTAGATAGGAATAGGTTGACAGACAGACAAGAGAAAATACTCAGTAGTTGTAGACAGAGAGGAAGTGGATGGAAGAAGGAGAGACAGAATAAGTGGTGGAAAATCCCTTTTAAGAATCTTAGATAATTCAAAATTTTACTGAGGTTGACAAATGTTAACCCAGGTCAAAAAAATAACTAAATAACTAGGATGAATTTTTTTGACCCGTAACATAATCAGTACAGACGAAACAATCTTCTACACATCTGTTTTTCTTTCACAGACACTGCAAGTCCTTAAAAATCTGAATTTGTCTGAACATTTAATGAGTTAAAGGCCTTAATGATGGCTTAATTGTAATGTCATAATATATTTAAGCACTGAGGGTCCTCAGACAGAGTGTTTTGGTAAACTGGGATGTATGGATGCCGTCAGTCCCCACTCGCTTGCTCACTCGAGTTTGTTGACGGTGTAGTGGCTGGCTGCTTTATGTCCCGGGGCTCCCTCATGCCTGTGTTACCTTCTGGCTCTCCCCTTTTAGTTATGCTGTCATAGTTAGTTTTGCCGGAGTCCCTGCTTGTACTCGGCGCAATATGTATACTGTTCCTACTTATTCAGGTGACGTTGGGCATACCTAACAACCTGTGTTTTCTCCCCCTCCCCCAATCTGTCCCTCTGAGTTACATGTCGGTCCTGGGATCGAGATACTGGCCTCTTCTGCTCCTCGGACCTGCCTGATCCATCCTGGAGGCCTGTGTCTGGTTGGAGTCTCATCGCATCGCTCCTGTGGAGGGTGGCCCCATGTGGACAGTTAGGGGTCGCACCTGGAGGATGCTCTGGACTCTTACAGTGGTGCTTTTGTGGCTGGGGACTGCAGTTGACTTGCTGACTTTAGGACTGCAGTTGACTTGCTGACTTTAGGACTACGGTTGTCGAACAGTTTTGCGCTCGGGTTTCCGTCGGTGGGGGGTTTATAGCGTCAATGAAGCTGACTTTGTTAGGACTGTTAATGTTATAGTCGTGTTGTCTGTTGTTGCCCAAATGAGGATGGGTTCCCTTTTGAGTCTGGTTCCTCTCGAGGTTTCTTCCTCATGTCGTCTGAGGGAGTTTTTCCTTGCCACCGTCGCGCTCATTGGGGATAGATTAGGGATAAAATTAGCTCATATTTTAAGTCCTTCAAATTCTGTAAAGCTGCTTTGCGACAATGTTGATTGTTAAAAGCGCTATACTAATAAAATTGACTTGACTTGACCCTTTGGTCTATTTTTAATAATAAAAATACAATTATTTCAAATGTTATTATTTTTTGAATTGAGTCTCAATCGAGACTTTTTTTTTTTTGAGTCTCGTTTAACATTTGACATCACCTGAATAGTAACTAAACGATACAGGGTCCAACTAAACGATCAGTACCACCCCAGACTGACTCAGTATACCCAGTGTGGCTGGAGAACAGAAAGCACACTCTCAATGTGTTGGTTTTAAATTACATTTAATTGGGATTTTAGAGTGGTGTTTCTTTTGTTTTTTAAGAAATCCAATTAATTTGAGGTTACCTGCAGACATCTTGTACCTAAATTTAGCATGATTAGTCTGTCTACCCAGACTGGGAGACAACCCAGACACTGTTGTCTCATAATGGTCACATAACTGCAGGGAAAAGAGTAATAGATAGCATCTGTCTTTCTCCTCATCTTCTCTCAAGGTACCACGTTTCAAGATCACCTGGCCATTTCTGTTTTATGGCATATTAGTATGTACAGTGGGGCAAAAAAGTATTTAGTCAGTCACCAACTGTGCAAGTTCTCCCACTTAAAAAGATGAGAGAGGCCTGTAATTTTCATCATCGGTATACCTCAACTATGAGAGACAGAATGAGAAAAAAATCCAGAAAATCACATTGTCTGATTTTTAAAGAATTTATTTGCAAATTATGGTGGAAAATAAGTATTTGGTCAATAACAAAAGTTCATCTCAATACTTTGTTATTTACCCTTTGTTGGCAATGACAGAGGTCAAATGTTTTCTGTAAGTCTTCAAAAGGTTTTCACACACTGTTGCTGGTATTTTGGCCCATTCCTCCATGCAGATCTCCTCTAGAGCAGTGATGTTTTGGGGCTGTCACTGGGCAACACGGACTTTCAACTCCCTCCAAAGATTTTCTATGGGGTTGAGATCTGGAGACTGGCTAGGCCACTCCAGGACCTTGAAATGCTTCTTACGAAGCCACTCCTTCGTTGCCCGGGCGATGTGTTTGGGATCATTGTCATGCTGAAAGACCCAGCCACGTTTCATCTTCAATGCCCTTGCTGATGGAAGGAGGTTTTCACTCAAAATCTCACGATACATGGCCCCATTCATTCTTTCCTTTACACGGATCAGTCGTCCTGGTCCCTTTGCAGAAAAACAGCCCCAAAGCATGATGTTTCCACCCCCATGCTTCACAGTAGGTATGGTGTTCTTTGGATGCAACTCAGCATTCTTTCTCCTCCAAACACGACAAGTTGAGTTTTTACCAAAAAGTTCTATTTTGGTTTCATCTGACCATATGCCATTTTCCCAGTCCTCTTCTGGATCATCCAAATGCTCTCTAGCAAACTTCAGACGGGCCTGGACATGTACTGGCTTAAGCAGGGGGACACGTCTGGCACTGCAGGATTTGAGTCCCTGGCGGCGTAGTGTGTTACTGATGGTAGCCTTTGTTACTTTGGTCCCAGCTGTCTGCAGGTCATTCACTAGGTCCCCTCGTGTGGTTCTGGGATTTTTGCTCACCGTTCTTGTGATCATTTTGACCCCACGGGGTGAGATCTTGTGTGGAGCTCCAGATCGAGGGAGATTATCAGTGGTCTTGTATGTCTTCCATTTTCTAATAATTGCTCCCACAGTTGATTTCTTCACACCAAGCTGCTTACCTATTGCAGAGTCAGTCTTCCCAGCCTGGTGCAGGTCTACAATTTTGTTTCTGGTGTCCTTTGACAGCTCTTTGGTCTTGGCCATAGTGGAGTTTGGAGTGTGACTGTTTGAGGTTGTGGACAGGTGTCTTTTATACTGATAACGAGTTCAAACAGGTGACATTAATACAGGTAACGAGTGGAGGACAGAGGAGCCTCTTAAAGAAGAAGTTACAGGTCTGTGAGAGCCAGAAATCTTGCTTGTTTGTAGGTGACCAAATACTTATTTTACTGAGGAATTTACCAATTAGTTCATTAAAAATCCTACAATGCGGTTTCCTGGATTCTTTCCCCCCATTCTGTCTCTCATAGTTGAAGTGTACCTATGATGAAAATTACAGGCCTCTCTCATCTTTTTAAGTGGGAGAACTTGCACAATTGGTGGCTGACTAAATACTTTTTTGCCCCACTGTACCACATAGCTACGATTAGCTGGAGTGTGTGTTTGAGATTTCCGCATTCTCAGGTCATTTCAGGGGAAGCCGGCCGCTATCCTCAAAATATTTCAAGGTCAGTTTCACCAGCTTGTGTGGCAAGTGGGAGTTGACCAATGATTGCCTCCTTAAGTGGGGGTTATCAGCTCGTGTTTAGACTGCTGTATTGTCAACTGACAAACATGGATATTAAAAACAGTCCACGTCAATAACCATTGCTCTAAAAGCAAAAGTGGTGTGCCTGATCTTCAATTTATTTATGGTACGTTTCGCCATGCTGTTTACACCCAAAGCTTCTTCATCCCTTAGCCTAGCATCTTAGCCTAATTAATTTAAATTAAGTGGTGTGCCTGGTATGAAATCAGTAAGCTTCAGATTAAAAGAAGCCAAAATCCACAGCAGATTTAAGAAGTTAATAAACTTTTACAACAGAGAAGGAAAAGTGGAGGAGGAGGGGGAAATACAGTGCTGAAGGGCCACAGGTGGAAATAGAGAGAAAAGACAGAAAAGCACTTGCTCTCACTAGACAGAGAAAATCATCAGCAGATAGACCTAGAGATGGAAAAAAAATTAAATAGCAAGCTTATTACAGACTGAGACAGTGGAAATAAGAAAGCACTTGGATAAACTATATAGACTGCTCTGTGTCCTGAGTCATGCAGTGGGAGTTGGAATAAAAGGGAAGAGCATGTGGCAAATCAGAAACCTTCCTGTACCTGGAGGCAGCTTAGGAACACCATGAATTCCATTATATTTATTCAGAGTAGGATGGCAGATTAACCAACATGACTCATCAGCATAAGTTGCTCTCTAAACATGTAAACATCTTGCCGTTGTAGGCTGATAATAAAAAAATACCAGCATTTTCAATCCAATTCCTGATCTTCCAGTACCTGGTAGAGATTAAACCATAGAAAAAATGGCATACAGTGCTTCATAGGCTCTTGCATCTATTCACAGCACTATTTTGTATCTTGAAATTGGATAAATTGTGTGCATTGCTGGTAGGCTTGTTGCTGATGATTTGCAAAAAATGAATGTGGCATGGAAACACTTTGTGAGGTTTTTGTATGCGTTAATTGTTCTTGAAAGCCATGGTAAGGTCAGATCTCAGAGACTCGCAGAAGAATAAACCATAAATATAACTCCGGCAGGGGCGGCACGGTGGTGTAGTGGTTAGCGCTGTCGCCTCACAGCAAGAAGGTCCGGGTTCGAGCCCCGTGGCCGGCAAGGGCCTTTCTGTGTGGAGTTTGCATGTTCTCCCCGTGTCTGCGTGGGTTTCCTCCGGGTGCTCCGGTTTCCCCCACAGTCCAAAGACATGCAGGTTAGGTTAACTGGTGACTCTAAATTGACCGTGAGTGTGAATGTGAGTGTGAATGGTTGTCTGTGTCTATGTGTCAGCCCCGTGATGACCTGGTGACTTGTCCAGGGTGTACCCCGCCTTTCGCCCGTAGTCAGCTGGGATAGGCTCCAGCTTGCCTGCGACCCTGTAGAAGGATAAAGCGGCTACAGATAATGAGATGAGATGAGAACTCTGGCACTAAATGTAATGAGACCTGTAGGAAAAGTGTTATGGTGGCGTGGTGTCTCAGAACTCCAGGGTCCCTCGTTCCATCCCTCATTCCATCTAAATGTGAAAGCAGCTTCACTGTGGTAATAATAAGTCATAATTTTGAGAAGCTTTTTGTTTATATTTCTCTAACGCATGTTTTCTGTAAGATGTCTCAGTATTAAGACTTGGTGAATGGCATAATTTTACCTTCAACCAACAGAAACAGACTGCAAATTTGATACCTGTCATTCAGTCATATTGATTTGTACACATACCGGCCACTTTAATAGGAACCTGTTCTTGATTCTAAGATTCCTGTTCTTGGCTGCAGAAGTGGAACCCAATGTGGTCTTCTGCTGCTGCATGCTGAGATGCTTTTCTGCTCACCACGGTTGTAAAGAGTTGCTATGAGTTGCTATATCCTTCCTGGCAGCTTGAATTAATATGACTATTTCTCTCTGACCTCTCTTATCAGCAAGGCATTTCCACCCACAGAACTGTCACTCACTCAGTGTTTTTTGTTTTTCTGCACCATTCTGTGTAAACTCTAGAGATGGTTGTGTGTGAAAACCCCAGGAGATCAGCAGTTTCTGAAAGACTCAAACCAGTCCATCTGGCACTAATACCCATGCCACAGTGAAAGTCACACTTTGAGATCAGTTTTTCCCGTTCTGCTGTTTGAAGTGAACATTAACTGAAGCTCTTGATTTGTATTTGCATAAGTTGATGCATTGTGCTGCTGTCAAGGGATCGGCTGATTAGAGAACCGCATAAAACAGCAGGTGTAAGGGTGTTTCTAATAAAGTGGCTGGTGAGTGTCCATGTGATCGCCAGTCTCAAAGTTACTGTTAGGCTTTGCAAATAAAGCCAGAGGAGCAAAATTCTTTGGTTTGCATAGACCCTACCCTGTATTTTAACCGCGAGTAGCCTAGTGGTTAGCGTGCCCGCCTCTCGATCGGGAGATGGCGAGTTCTGCTCATGGTCGGGTCATACCAAAGACCGTCATAAAATGGTACCTACTGCCGTCTGGCAAGGCACACTGCAATACAGATGCGAGTGGGGAGTCAAATTCTTGTGGGTACCAGAGGACTAGCCCCCCACTGTAACCCTAGCAATGTAATAGGCGAGAGGCCAAGGGCTACGGAAACGGGGATCGGCGCCACCACTTGGAGTGAGAAGGACTTTGATTTTGACCCTGTATTTTGCACTTTTAAGAATAACTAACATGAGCAGGTTAGTTTTGCAAAACTTTGGGTTGCCACCAGACTTCCATGTCAAATCTATCTATCTATCTATCTATCTATCTATCTATCTATCTATCTATCTATCTATCTATCTATCTATCTATCTATCTATCTATCTATCTATCTATCTATCTATCTATATGTCGGATCTTCACCAAATTTGCCAAACGTCCACCACCCAGGGGCCCACTGCGCACCCCCTGGGGCCCAAATATGGAATTTCTGAATATATCTCATCTCATTATCTGTAGCCGCTTTATCCTGTTCTACAGGGTCGAAGGCAAGCTGGAGGCTATCCCAGCTGACTACGGGCGAAAGGTGGGGTACACCCTGGACAAGTCACCAGGTCATGGTGATGTTAACCCAAGACAAGCAAAAATCCAAACGTCCACCACCCAGGGGCCCAAATATGGAATTTCTGAATTCTGCCAAATTGTGGCTATCTCCTGTACCTATGTGCCAAGTTTAGTGAAGACCTGTCGAGAGATTTTGTTGATAAATGTAACGTGAAAGGCATTGAGGGAGAGGGTGGGTGGATGGATGTGGTGCCCCCCAGGGACCTCCCTGGGGCCCGTACATGAATTTTGTTTATATCTGCAAAATTCCGGGTCATCCCCGGACCTACTTGCCAAATTTGGTGAAAATCCATCGAGAAATGGCGACGTTAGCTCAAGACAAACAAACAAACTTTGCCGCTTATTATATAGATTTCTTGCCATTTACATTACTTTTAGGAATATTGCACAACTGCTTTAAAGAATTGTCTTGGAAATTGAGGTTATGTAGAATGACTTAGACAAGCAGCTGATCTTTTACATAAATACAGTCTATCTGAAAAGCTCTGTTTTTTGTATTAGATTCTTTTGGCTGTAGACAAAGATTTTCCATTTTAGAAAAATGGAGAAAAAAAAGACATGTTGTTGAATTATCTCATATTTGCTCTCACATTTGCTTCTGATGTGCCTTGCTAACTTGGAACTTTACCATTTCCTAAAAATGAGATGCAGGATAAATGTGTGTTTGTGTGCTTGGGTGTGTATGTGTGTTCCTATGTGTAGGGCGTAACAGTCACGGTGGTCTGTCAAGGATTTGGCCTTGAATCGTTCTGTTTGGAGGGAGTTAAGAGGATCTGTTTCTTTGTCTGCTATCGCACATTCTTTCATGTTAAAATCACTGTGTATACTCATCTTTGTTACATTTTCAGTTCAATGTCATTAGTAATGTTCTGATTTAAAAAACAAAAACCCACCACTGTGGTTTAATGGTAAGCTGTTACCTGGAACTTTGTTGCAGTCTGTCATATTTGCTGTCTTAAAAAGTGACTGTACGATTCCTTTGTTTGTTAAAGAAACCTTTGCAGAAGCAAAACACGTCTTATATAATTCATTCACTTGCTTTATAATTTGTCGGTTATGTGCATTAGTATCAGGGGATTTATCACCATCTAAAAGTTAGAGCTGGCCAATATCACTCCTTCCCATTAGAATATTCTTAGTTAACAACATATCCCATTGCCAGAATGGAAGCATTTGTTTTTAATTACAAACAACAAGCCTGACTGAAAAGTAAATTAGGGAATTATTCATTCTGAATTCCCACCACTATGATCTCTGTCATGTTTATCACAAAAGTGTTTTGCTGTTATAAATTATGGAGATAAATTCAAGCAGACCACCAGGGATGACATGGAAACGTTTCGCATCTGGAACAGTCTCTGTGTCCTTGTTTAGAATTCTATCTTAATTTTCCCCTTTGTTGTTTTTCATCTTTCATGTTCAATACCTGATGTTTGATGCTACCATTTACAAATTCCGGGACTGGGCTATAACATCTGGACAATACAGTTCAATATGGTATTTATTTTTTAAACATTTTCCATTCTGACCTGAGCCACCTGTCCAATCTGGCAGCTCAGGAAACAGTCGCTGTGGAAAAGGTCACTGCAAAGTCATAGCAGTGTAGTAATGATGTTCACAGTACACTGGCAGGTGTGTGTATAAGAGGTAGTCAGTCTTCATTTGCTAGTGACGCAGACTTTATATTAGTGTTCTCTTATAGCCTGCATGGTCTTTGTTCCTCTTGTTCCTTTGCAAGAAGTCAGGAAGGAGGGTGTGAGACTGACTCATGGCTTCAGCATATATATATATATATATATATATATATATATATATATATATATATATAAAACCCCGATTCCAAAAAAGTTGGGACAAAGTACAAATTGTAAGTAAAAACGGAATGCAATAATTTACAAATCTCAAAAACTGATATTGTATTCACAATAGAACATAGACAACATATCAGATGTCGAAAGTTAGACATTTTGAAATTTCATGCCAAATATTGGCTCATTTGAAATTTCATGACGGCAACACATCTCAAAAAAGTTGGGACAGGGGCAATAAGAGGCTGGAAAAGTTAAAGGTACAAAAAAGGAACAGCTGGAGGACCAAATTGCAACTCATTAGGTCAATTGGCAATAGGTCATTAACATGACTGGGTATAAAAAGAGCATCTTGGAGTGGCAGCGGCTCTCAGAAGTAAAGATGGGAAGAGGATCACCAATCCCCCTAATTCTGCGCCGACAAATATGCCGCTTTTCCACTACCAACGCGGCTGAGTTGGGCTGAGCCGTGCCGTGCTGAGTCGAGCTGAGCGGGGCTGTTGGAGTTGCATTTCGACTACAACCGCGCTGAACCGTGCTGGCTGGAAGTGGGTGGACACATTGGGCGGAGTTAGCGAAAGTGGGTGGACGTCACGTGATGTCGTTAGGCGGCGCAAACAGTGACATCAGTGACCTTTTAAGCGGTAGTCTCACGACCCGGATAGTAAACAATACACATGGAGTCGTTAGTGTTGCTGGTCTTGGTGCTGTGGCTTGTTGTCACCGACAACGCGAACAGACACTGGCAAGAGCTTATAGATGAGGCGAGGCGCATAAGGCTTCAGAAATTCTCGTAATTCATAATTATTCTTCTTCCGGGTTTACGGTGTTTACAGATCCCAGCGTGCTCGCGGGGCGTGTGGGCATGTGAGGACACTCCTCCTCACCAATCAGTGCACAGGGGAGTGTCTGCTCACGCCCCTAGCCCCACTCTGCTCGGTTTGGCTCGCTTCAGCCCCACTCCAAAACCGTGCGAGTTTTGGGTGCTGAGCAGGGCTGAAGTGAGCTGAGTCGTGCTGTTCTGAGGTAGTCGAAACGTGAGCCGTGTCGGGCTGAAGCGAGCTGAAAAAGGGTAGTGGAAAAGGGCCAATAGTGGAGCAATATCAGAAAGGAGTTCGACAGTGTAAAATTGCAAAGAGTTTGAACATATCATCATCTACAGTGCATAATATCATCAAAAGATTCCGAGAATCTGGAAGAATCTCTGTGCGTAAAGGTCAAGGCCGGAAAACCATACTGGGTGCCCGTGATCCTCGGGCCCTTAGACGCCACTGCATCACATACGGCAGATTCTACCATAACAGAGGCCAGTTAAGTCCCATCTCCTTAAATTGCTGAATTGATTATTTTGATCATTCTATTAAGTTTTTCTAGTAGCATTTGGGGTCTTGGACATTCACAGTAAATTTTAGGACAGTAGTCCTGGTAACTAATTAATAAAAGCCTGACATGACAGACATGCTAAATGACAATAGAAACACATCGGTTTCTATCATCAAAATCTGACAAACTAACGTCTACCATCATATTCTGACAGACACTCTAGATGAAAATAGCAACAAAACTGTTTCTTACATTATTAATCTGACAAATTTAGTAATAATATTAAATACCTCATCACTAGAACCAAATAATAAAATAAAATATTGAAATAAAAAAGATAAAATTTATTTTCAAAATTGAAACTCAACAATAATTGTCAGAACAGTGACGATAGACACGACTGTGTCACTCTCGCGGGGAAATAACACATTGAAATGGCCTGTCGGCTGAAAGGGTTGCAAGTGGCTCTGATTTATCTCAACTTACGATAGTTTTCCTCCAGAAAAATTTAAATATGAATGCACAAATATATTCTCAGTGTTTCTATCGTCAAAAATTTCTATCGTCAGGATAGCTGACTGAAAATCTTACCTTGATTTATTTGATGAAATCTAGCTGTCAGAACTCCAAGTCTTGCCCGGAAGTAAATGTCTGCTGTCACAAAAATCATGCGCAGTAGAATTTCCTCTTTGCGTTAGTCAACATGTGCGTGGTGAGGGCTTGAATTTTGCTATCGTCAGGTGCATTAGACTGACAGACTGACGATAGCATTTTTTAAAAATAACTGTGGGCTTCTCTCGTGAACGAAATAGTTTTTTCGCTGTTAATCTATTTCAATTCTATCTGTTGACACCCAAAAATGATAAAGCCTGCTTCCACACGATAACTACCAAAGATCCATAATGGCCGAGTCTATCGTCAGGTCATCTGACAGAAATTCACTGACGATAGCAACAGGGATAATGAAAGGGATTTTTAAAATGGGAGTTATGTCTGTCAGATATGTCAAAGAAATAGAACTTTATTCTTTAAAAATCTTTTATTGATATACTCAGTGTATTTTTAAATGACGTGCTGTTTTAGAAGACCAAATACCATATTTTCAATGTTGAAAATATTACCTCACTGAAAAAAGGACAAGAAAAATTTCTTATTTTGTGGGCAAGTGGTTAATGGATCCAGTTACGATAGAATCTGCCATACAGGCATGCTTCTGTATTGGAAATCACAAAATGGGCTCAGGAATATTTCCAGAGAACATTATCTGTGAACACAATTCACCGTGCCATCCGCCGTTGCCAGCTAAAACTCTATAGTTCAAAGAAGAAGCCGTATCTAAACATGATCCAGAAGCGCAGACGTCTTCTCTGGGCCAAGGCTCATTTAAAATGGACTGTGGCAAAGTGGAAAACTGTTCTGTGGTCAGACGAATCAAAATGTGAAGTTCTTTATGGAAATCAGGGACGCCGTGTCATTTGGACTAAAGAGGAGAAGGACGACCCAAGTTGTTATCAGCGCTCAGTTCAGAAGCCTGCATCTCTGATGGTATGGGGTTGCATTAGTGCGTGTGGCATGGGCAGCTTACACATCTGGAAAGACACCATCAATGCTGAAAGGTATATCCAGGTTCTAGAGCAACATATGCTCCCATCCAGACGACGTCTCTTTCAGGGGAGACCTTGCATTTTCCAACATGACAATGCCAAACCACATACTGCATCAATTACAGCATCATGGCTGCATAGAAGAAGGGTCCGGGTACTGAACTGGCCAGCCTGCAGTCCAGATCTTTCACCCATAGAAAACATTTGGCGCATCATAAAACGGAAGATACGACAAAAAAGACCCAAGACAGTTGAGCAACTAGAATCCTACATTAGACAAGAATGGGTTAACATTCCTATCCCTAAACTTGAGCAACTTGTCTCCTCAGTCCCCAGACGTGTACAGACTGTTGTAAAGAGAAAAGGGGATGTCTCACAGTGGGAAACATGGCCTTGTCCCAACTTTTTTGAGATGTGTTGTTGTCATGAAATTTAAAATCACCTAATTTTTCTCTTTAAATGATACATTTTCTCAGTTTAAACATTTGATATGTCATCTATGTTCTATTCTGAATAAAATATGGAATTTTGAAACTTCCACATCATTGCATTCTGTTTTTATTTACAATTTGTACTTTGTCCCAACTTTTTTGGAATTAGGGTTGGGTATATATATATATATATATATATATATATATATATATATATATATTTATTTGGGGGGCAGCACAGCGGTGTTGTTGTTAGTACTGTCACCTCACAGCAAGAAGGCCCTAAGTTCGAGGCCGAGAGGGCCTTTCTGTGTGGAGTTTGCATGTTCTCCCCGTGTCCGCGTGGGTTTCCTCCGGGTGCTCCGGTTTCCCCCACAGTCCAAAGACATGCAGGTTAGGCTAACTGGTGACTCTAAATTGAGCGTAGGTGTGAATGTGAGTGTGAATGGTTGTCTGTGTCTATGTGTCAGCCCTGTGATGACCTGGTGACTTGTCCAGGGTGTACCCCGCCTTTCACCCGTAGTCAGCTGGGATAGGCTCCAGCTTGCCTGCGACCCTGTACAGGATAAGCGGCTACAGATAATGGATGTGTGTGTGTGTGTGTGTGTATATATATATATATATATATATATATATATGGGCAATTCTTTAGCAGAGAGGCCAAAAATTATGAAATTAAGATTGCCTTAACTTGTCAGCTCAGTGATTTTGCTAAAGTATGGAATCCAAGGCAAACTATTGAAAACCATATTTAAAAGTCACCTCAGTTATAGCAATGTGGCTTCAGAGAAATCTTGGTTTGAATATTAAGAAATGAAAGTTCATTTTTTTCTGACGTGATTCCGTTACTGACTTTTTTTCTTTCCTCATAAAAGATTTTGCCTTCGGAGAAGAAGAAAGAAAGAAACCTTTATTTGTCACATGCACACTTCAAGCACAGTGAAATTCATCTGAAGCAGTGAACATACACGTGCGCGCACACACTCAGAGCAGTGGGCAACCACACCAGAGCGCCCGGGGAGCAGTCAGGGGTTACAGTAGATACCTTGCTCAAGGGCACCCCATGTCAACCTAACTGCATGTCTTTGGACTGTGGGGGAAACCGGAGCACCCGGAGGAAACCCACGCGGACACGGGGAGAACATGCAAACTCTGCACAGAAAGGCCTTCATCGGCCGCTGGGTTCGAACCCGGAACCTTCTTGCTGTGAGGCGATCGTGCTAACCACTACACCGCAGCATTAAACATAATAGGAAGCTGCTAAATGACATGAAACTCATTGCGGATTCCTGAGGAATTTCTCATTAGGCTTTATCACTCAGACTCTTTTTTTTTTTTTTCTCCTCGATAGAAACTCACAAAGTCACTCACAGACCTATCAAATATTCATTATCTAACATCACACTTACTCCATTTCCTCATAAGATAAGAGATAAGCTATAAGCCTGTAATTATTACCAGTGAGTAACAAGTCCTTATGACTCAGTAGCTATTAGGTGCACAATACATGTCAAGTTGAACGTTCTGATGTCGGAGTGATGGCAAAATGATCAATTAGGTTCCATTTATTTCAGTATGACAGAGAACAGAGGGTCATACAAGCAGCTAATTTGCTGGTGTTTCCAGCACAGACAACATCTCTGATCTGTATCTGTTCTCAGGAAAGAGCTGTGAGAGAGATGGACAGCTAGTGAGAGACAGTTCATAAGTGAGGAGCGAGGATATGAGTATCATGTGGCTTCTGTGTAAAAGGCTTGGAGACTGCTGGTAACCACTTAACATTTCTTACAGACAAAGACAAAGGGTGTGAACCAGACGAAAGAAGGAAAAACAGGGATTAGAGGATGCAGTATGTAAGATGTAAAATAAATATGCTAAAAGTATACAATTCGATGAGATTAAACTGTGTTTAACAACACCCAGAAAGGAACGGGGGGGTGAAAAGACAGACAGAGAGAAATGAGATGTAATTTTTGTATTAACAGGTGATGTGGGGGTTGCTGTGCATCTGTTACTCGTTCTGCTTTCCTTTTCCCACTTCTCCATCCTCACCTTTTTAGCCCACTCACACCATCTGGGTGACATTTACTAGATGTTAAATCTTATCAGTGTGCAGTGGTGTATGATATTCATCAGCCTTCATTTAGGATTCGGTATTGGAGCTATAGCTAATGACATGCAAATGAACTCGTGTTGCGTTTTTAACTCTACATTATGTAAAGAACTGATCTGCGTTGAAATCTTCATCTTTTTCAAGAGTAGTAGTAATAAAGAACAAGAACGCTTTTACAGGAGCCTTGCAATGATGTTTACTTGCTTTAATGGTCATAAAGCTGCTGATGTTTAAATATTAACCCACAATAAATGATTTCCGTGTCCTTGTTGACAGCTTGTGAACAGCATTGTTCGTGTTTGACTTGCAAACTGTAGATGAGATACAAAGGATTAGCAGTTCTGCTTCACTGATAACCTGGAAAAAATAATATTTATTACAAAACTGCTTTAGCGCATGTATTTTGGATTGAACGAACTCCAGCCTCTCCCTTCATAAATCCCAAGACAGTGATTGCATACTAGAGTTGCTTACTTTTTTTTTTTTCTCTTCATTCCTGGCTCCATCCCATCCCATCCCATCCTCCCTCTCTCTCTTTGCCCCTTAATGAAACTTTAAACATGACCACTTGGCTCCCATTAGAGTCTATGGGCCCCTTGGAGGTACAGTACATGAATAATTGAATATGGCTCCAGAGGAAGCATCCATGAGTCTTATCTTACAGAGGTTTATGTCCAGGATGACATTCATAAACAATTAGGCTCCTAATGTCAAAGAACCATAATGTATACTGTATATAAACATTTAGTCTTATTGATGATTTATATTCGTCCAGAGTCTTAAAAAAATACCCAAATACAGTAAGCCAAAGTAAGCTTTGAGGAATCTTCTACATTTCAATTTTGTATGAAAAATTGGGAAGCAGGACAAGCGATTATCTGATTATCAAAATATGCATAATTCATTAATCTTTAGTAACTGCTTTCGTCTGGTCAGGATCATGGTGAATCTGGAGCTGATCCTGGGAACACTGAGCATAAGCTGGGAGCGTTCATCCTGGACAGGACACAAGTTTCATTCACACTAAAGGGAAATTTAGACGAGCCTATCCTTCTACCAGTATGTTTTTGGGACTTGGGTGGAAACCAGAGAACCCAGGGTGAAAAAAAAACACATAGAAATGAATAATATTTTATTAATTAATTTCAGGTACATCAAGTAATATCTCTGCTGTGTTTAGAAGCGGTTTGTGTATGTATCTGCTAATCTCAGCAAGTCAAGTTTTAGTAAAGACAATTCAGTTATAAAATAATTGAATTTTTTTTTCCCCCAGTTTCGGTCTGTTTCCATAAAAGTGCATTAATGGTAGCCAAAGCTGAGCGCAAAAAAAAAAAAAAACCAGCGAATGAAAAGTTGAAGAAAACTTTGTAAGGTCGAGTTCCTGATAAAACACCACAGTTGTGCACTACCATCTAGTGGCAACATGAGATGATGCAAAAGCATACATCATCTGATATTCCCCTCAAATTCAAAAGCTTCACAGAAAAATTGAAAATAATATGAAAAGTACTCTCAAGACACCAATTCTCCTCACTTTCCTCTCAGAAGGCTTGGTAACAAAAAACCTGTTTTTTTTGTTTTGTTTTGTTTTGTTTTTAAATTAAAATCATATGAGGGCAGCACGGTGGTGTAGTGGTTAGCGCTGTCGCCTCACAGCAAGAAGGTCCGGGTTCGAGCCCCGTGGCCGGCGAGGGCCTTTCTGTGCAGAGTTTGCATGTTCTCCCCGTGTCCGCGTGGGTTTCCTCCGGGTGCTCCGGTTTCCCCCACAGTCCAAAGACATGCAGGTTAGGCTAACTGGTGACTCTAAATTGACCGTAGGTGTGAATGGTTGTCTGTGTCTATGTGTCAGCCCTGTGATGACCTGGCGACTTGTCCAGGGTGTACCCCGCCTTTCGCCCGTAGTCAGCTGGGATAGGCTCCAGCTTGCCTGCGACCCTGTAGAAGGATAAAGCGGCTAGAGATGATGAGATGAGATCATATGAGGGCGGCACGGTGGTGTAGTGGTTAGCGCTGTCGCCTCACAGCAAGAAGGTCCGGGTTCGAGCCCCGTGGCCGGCGAGGGCCTTTCTGTGCAGAGTTTGCATGTTCTCCCCGTGTCCGCGTGGGTTTCCTCTGGGTGCTCCGGTTTCCCCCACAGTCCAAAGACATGCAGGTTAGGTTAACTGGTGACTCTAAATTGACCGTAAGTGTGAATGTGAGTGTGAATGGTTGTCGGTGTCTATGTGTCAGCCCTGTGATGACCTGGCGACTTGTCCAGGGTGTACCCCGCCTTTCGCCCGTAGTCAGCTGGGATAGGCTCCAGCTTGCCTGCGACCCTGTAGAACAGGATAAAGTGGCTAGAGATGATGAGATGAGAAAATCATATGAAATTACAGTGTCACAATGTGCAGTTCCTACCTTTTATCCTTTCATATCTGACTTGTCGCATGTGCAGGTACTTCATTTCTTTTTTCATTTGTTTTTATCTATATTATAGAACATGATGGAAATATAATTACACAGTACCAGTCAAAAGTTTGGATATATTTGGACTCATTTCATAGTTTTTTTGTTTGTTTGTTTGTTTGTTTGTATTTTGACTATTTTCTACATTGTGGAACAATATTGAAGACATCAAAACTATGAAATAACATGGAACATGTATGGAAATATGTGGTAAACATTATAGAGGCACTGGCTAAAAGCAGAGCTCCTGATGAGTGTATGAGCAAAATATTAGCAAGAGCAGAAAATGAACCTGAATAGAACAATAATAATAGAGCATATGAACCATCGAATTGTTTAGTGTAGTATATTTCATGTCAATAAATTGCTGTGACAGTGATACCAATAATGAGATATGCATTGCAGTTATGAATATATATTTATTCCTTTCTTTGACACCGCATGCCATGCGCCAGAAACGACACCATGACATTTATTATGGTGTGACTCTGCTGGGTGCCTGGTGGACAGCAGTGAACCAGCGCTTTCACTTTACATCATTACTATATAGTTACAACCGAATATCAAACTTGATATGTCAAACAGTTTTCTATTACATCTTTCACATCCACGCGCATTGGAACTCAGAGTGTAGCCAAACTATAAAGCGCACGTACACCATTAGGACTAATTAGCATGCACCTGTTCCTGATTTGAGCTCAATCACAGCGCATACATATAAGGATTCTCAGTAACACACAGGCTTTGTGAAAGCCTTGTATTTTGTATCACTTTTCAGGTTTTGATCCTGTTTGTGTTTTTGGTCTTTGAGTATTGTATTACCTCTGATATCCTGTCTGTGCCTCACTGGACCACTGCCTGTTCTTTGACTCTGCCTTTGTCTACGTTTTGGATCTGTTTGCTAGCGTGCTTTCAATAAAACTCTTCCTGCACTTACATCCATCTATCACCCTGACATGACAGAAACTGTCAGTTGTCCAACAAGCTAGTGGAGTAATAAAACTGTTTTAACTAGTTTTATATGAAACTATCATGAATATTTTCCATAAAATGTGTTAGTAAATAATCCCACGTTATTTTTAAAAAGCAAATTAAAAATAAGCACTGGATTAAAAAAAACATCTATCTTATGTCAATAAAGATACAAATTTTGTCGTCAAGTGTTAGATACGTTGCCTTGCACTTACGATCAGGTTCCCTGTGGTGGTGCACGTACGTCATTCGTACATACGGACGTTATACGGTCAAGCCATCAAAAATCAGGTTGATGCATTACCATATTCTCTTAAGTATGGGGTTCCACTTCATGCATAAAATAGTGTTACAAAAAAAAGTTTCATATTTTATATTCTTCAACGTAGTCAGTGTTTACCTTGATCACGCTTTGCACACTATTGGCATTATCTTAACCGGCTTCATGAGGTAGTCACCTGGAAGGCTTTTCAGTTAACAGATGTGCCTCGTCAAAAGTTAATTAGTGCAATTTCTTTCCTTCTTAATGCATTTGAGACCAAACAGTAAATAGGAAATAATAAAAATACAGTAAATAGCCCTATTCCACAACTGTAGTAATCTACAGTGGTGCTTGAAAGTTTGTGAACCTTTTAGAATTTTCTATATTTCTGCATAAATATGACCTAATACATCATCAGATTTTCATACAAGTCCTAAAAGTAGATAAAGAGAACCCAATTAAACAAATGAGACAAAAATATTATACTTGGTCATTTATTTATTGAGGAAAATGGTCCAATATTACATATCTGTGAGTGGCAAAAGTATGTGAACGTCTAGGATTAGCACTTAATTTGAAGGTGAGATTAGAGTCAGGTGTTTTCAATCAATGGGATGACAATCAGGTGTGAGTGGGCACCCTGTTTTATTTAAAGAACAGGGATCTATCAAAGTCTGATCTTCACAACACGTTTGTGGAAGTGTGTCATGGCACGAACAAAGGAGATTTCTGAGGACCTCAGAAAAAGCGTTGTTGATGCTCATCAGGCTGGAAAAGGTTACAAAACCATTTCTAAAGAGTTTGGACTCCACCAATCCACAGTCAGACAGATTGTGTACAAATGGAGGAAATTCAAGACCATTGTTACCCTCCCCAGGAGTGGTCGACCAACAAAGATCACTCCAAGAGCAAGGTGTGTAATAGGCGGCGAGGTCACAAAGGACCCCAGAGTAACTTCTAAGCAACCGAAGGCCTCTCTCACATTGGCTAATGTTAATGTTCATGAGTCCACCATCAGGAGAACACTGAACAACAATGGTGTGCATGGCAGGGTTGCAAGGAGAAAGCCACTGCTCTCCAAAAAGAACATTGCTGCTCGTCTGCAGTTTGCTAAAGATCACGTGGACAAGCCAGAAGGCTATTGGAAAAATGTTTTGTGGATGGATGAGACCAAAATAGAACTTTTTGGTTTAAATGAGAAGCGTTGTGTTTGGAGAAAGGAAAACACTGCATTCCAGCATAAGAACCTTATCCCATCTGTGAAACATGGTGGTGGTGGTATCATGGTTTGGGCCTGTTTTGCTGCATCTGGGCCAGGACGGCTTGCCATCATTGATGGAACAATGAATTCTGAATTATACCAGCGAATTCTAAAGGAAAATGTCAGGACATCTGTCCATGAACTGAATCTCAAGAGAAGGTGGGTCATGCAGCAAGACAACGACCCTAAGCACACAAGTCGTTCTACCAAAGAATGGTTAAAGAAGAATAAAGTTAATGTTTTTGGAATGGCCTAGTCAAAGTCCTGACCTTAATCCAATCGAAATGTTGTGGAAGGACCTGAAGCGAGCAGTTCATGTGAGGAAACCCACCAACATCCCAGAGTTGAAGCTGTTCTGTACGGAGGAATGGGCTAAAATTCCTCCAAGCCGGTGTGCAGGACTGATCAACAGTTACCGCAAACGTTTAGTTGCAGTTATTGCTGCACAAGGGGGTCACACCAGATACTGAAAGCAAAGGTTCACATACTTTTGCCACTCCCAGATATGTAATATTGGATCATTTTCCTCAATAAATAAATGACCAAGTATAATATTTTTGTCTCATTTGTTTAACTGGGTTCTCTTTATCTACTTTTCAGACTTTTGTGAAAATCTGATGATGTTTTGGGTAGGAATATAGAAAATTCTAAAGGGTTCACAAACTTTCAAACACCACTGTATATTATGTCAAGAACCGCTCAACTAAGTAAAGAGCAATGACAGTCCATCAGTACTTTGACATGAAGTGTCTTTTAATTCATAAAAAATAAGGAAAAAACACTGAATTAGAAGGTGTGTCCAGATTTTTGAGTGGTACTGTAGTTATACCTGATCTGAATTCCATTATCAAAAATTTTTTATGAAAAGATAATAATAAATGCAGAAACACTTTTGAGCATAGTTCTTTCTCTCTCTTGCTCGATCTCTCTGTAGATGACCTGATGCTAGGGGCTGAGATGGACCTGCAGCTCGTGGAGAACAGTGTCATCGCTGTGGAGAACGCTCTGAAGGCATGGCTTCATGACCAAACAGGAGAAAGAGAGCACCTTCAGCTGCTGTTACCTGCACCCGTACAAACAAACAGTCCAAAATCCTCTCCAGCTCCTGGTGATTCATATTACACACAGTAACTGTGCCTGGTGACTGTCATATACAATTTGTTAAAAGTCTAAGGAGATAGAAAATGTGTATGTAGGCACTGAAGTAGATAAGTGTGTGTGTGGCTGTAGTGTGTATAAAGTGTGATATGCAGGAAAGGCTTGTGAGCCCCGCTCTTCTCCCCTACATGCCTGATCTTGGAGCCAAAACTGAGAGCATACGGGACTTCCCTCCAGCTAGCAAGAGCCCGTCCAGTCAGAAGTCAGGGCCACAGCGACTCCGAGTCATCAAGTACAGCTTCATTACAGATAAGATGGCTGCTGTAACCGTGTCAGTGAAATGATAATGGTTCTGCCTGAGGCATGCGCACAGCCAGTGATGTTTTCTGTCATGAACAAGGCCTTTCATACAGCTCTTTCAACAGATCAAACACACACACCATGTCCATGTCTGCACTGTCAGCAACACTCGACAACAGAATCTGAATTGCCTGTTCATTCATTACCAGTTCTAAAAGACTTATTTTGCAAAACTGAATGCAGATTTTTTTTAAATTTGGAAAATGGCAAATGTAGAGGTACATGCTTAACAGTATGCCTTTTTTTCCCCAATTACATGCACCTTTAGACACTGTGAGGACACGTAACTGTCAGTCATTCAAGAAATTCAACAGTATTAAGTGTGACCTTTGGGGAGAAAAAAAAAAGTTGAAACGTTGACAAGGCGACAGTGAAAAACAGATAGTGAGACTAAAGGAGCAGCCCGAAAGAGATAGATGCAAAAATTAATGGATTATGCAAAAACAGCATCTGTTTCATGTTGAACATGGCCATGAGTCATGCTCTAATGTGGTGTGGAACATCTAGACAGAGACTTCTGTGTCTGTCGTAAGCACACACGCAGACAGACACACTGCCATGCATTGTGGAAGCTTGTAGATTTTGCATACATTTTGCATGCCCATGAGGTCATTGATTTCAGGGAATTTTAGAGAGACAGTGAGAGCATTCTCACCTTGTTATGCTGCGAAGGGAAAAAAATAATCACGGTTTCATTTTCCCTCCTTTTTTGCTTTCTGTCATCTCAGTTTCACTCTCACTCTCTCCTTCCACCCACTTGAGTAATGATCAGGATGTTGCTTTAGTCTTTTCTTTTTCGTTGTACGGTTTACTCATTCAGTTTACATCCAGCACTTACGTACTATGAAGCCATGCATTAGAAGTACTTGACATTTAAGAAGCATTAGTACATTGTTTCTTGATTTATATACGAATTTTGAGTCTGTAAATATGTGTGTGTGTGTGTGTGTGTGTGTCAGAGCTTTGCGTGCAGAAGGAGTGTGTCAGTCTGTTCTGTATGGCCTTCCACTAGTCATCAGACCTACAACTTGCTGGCAGCTGGACTGGGAAGAGATGGAGAGCAACCATCAGACTTTCCACGCTCTCTGCCACACACTTCGCGTCAGTGAAGAATCTGTCTGAACATGTGTGAAGTGGAAAAAATTTCAGATTCATAATATAAGAACAGAATCCTATCGATTGCAATATATGACATTAGAGTAAGAGTGAAATATTTTTTTTTAAATCTAATTTGTACAATTACCCATTTTCCCCACAATAGCATATTTCCCGTAGCAGATATCTCGCCAAAAAGCTGACTGACATTGACTACACAGATGACCTAACACTCACTGCTGATACCATCCCAAATGCCACAAATCTATTTCACCTCCTAGAAAATGCTGCTAATGATGTTGGGCAGGGCGGCACGGTGGTGTAGTGGTTAGCGCTGTCGCCTCACAGCAAGAAGGTCCGAGTTCGAGCCCCGTGGCCGGCGAGGGCCTTTCTGTGTGGAGTTTGCATGTTCTCCCCGTGTCCGCGTGGGTTTCCTCAGGGTGCTCCGGTTTCCCCCACAGTCCAAAGACATGCAGGTTAGGTTAACTGGTGACTCTAAATTGAGCGTAGGTGTGAATGTGAGTGTGAATGGTTGTCTGTGTCTATGTGTCAGCCCTGTGATGACCTGGCGACTTGTCCAGGGTGTACCCCGCCTTTCGCCCGTAGTCAGCTGGGATAGGCTCCAGCTTGCCTGCGACCCTGTAGAACAGGATAAAGCGGCTAGAGATAATGAGATGAGATGATGTTGGGCTGTATGTTAATGCATGTAAAACGGAGCACATAAGCTTCAACCAGCAGGGTTCAGTACAAGCTTTATCAGGAGAACCAATCAAAGCTGTTGAATCCTTCACATATCTCGGAAGCGAAACCAACTCCACTAAAACATGATGTGAAATCTTGTATAGCTAAAGCTTGGGCAGTCTTGAACAAAATGCAAATAGTCTGGAAATCAGATCTATCTGACGACCTAAAACACAGTTTCTTTCGCGCCACAGTAGAATCCGTCCTGTTGTATGGCGCCACAGCTTGGACTCTGACTGATACCCTCGAGTCCAAACTCGATGGCACTTACACTCGGATGCTGAGAGCTGTCCTTAACATCTCTTGGACACAACATCCCACCAAAGCACAGCTCTACGGATCGATCCCTGAAATCTCGTCTACCTTACGTGAGCGTAGAATGCGTTTTGCTGGACACTGCTGGCGAGCAAAACAAGAGCTTGCAAGTGACCTCTTGCTATGGATTCCTCGTCATGCCCAAAACCGAGCTGGTAGACCAGCCACCACGTACATTGACCAATTATGTAGAGACACCAGTTGCCTACCTGAAGATCTGCCAAGCTTGATGCAAGATCGTAATGGATGGCGTGATAGGATGGTTGTCCAAGCTAGCTCGACTAGATGATGATGATGATGATGAGCATATTTGGTGTCTGACTTTTGCTTCTTCTGTTTATCGCTGGACCTATCAGGCTAATTTATTGAACAAGTGTAGGAAGTCTGTCTCACCTTGAATCATTTCCATAAATAAGTGCCTTGACGTGCATCACTGGGGAAAAAACTGATCTCTTAGCAGGCAAAGATCCATCCATCCATCCATCCATCCATTATCTGTAGCCGCTTATCCTGCATAGGGTCGCAGGCAAGCTGGAGCCTATCCCAACTGACTACGGGCGAAAGGCGGGGTACACCCTGGACAAGTCGCCAGGTCATCACAGGGCTGACACATAGACACAGACAACCATTCACACTCACATTCACACCTACGGTCAATTTAGAGTCACCAGTTAACCTAACCTGCATGTCTTTGGACTGTGGGGGAAACCGGAGCACCCGGAGGAAACCCACGTGGACACGGGGAGAACATGCAAACTCCACACAGAAAGGCCCTCGCCGGCCGCTGGGCTCAAACCCGGACCTTCTTGCTGTGAGGTGACAGCGCTAACCACTACACCACCCATAGCAGGCGACGATATCTCCAATAAAGGAAACATTATCTTGTCTCTGTTTTCATGATATTATTATATTACAAATATAAGACCATCTACTAAAGAGATCTATCTATCTATCTATCTATCTATCTATCTATCTATCTATCTATCTAAGAGATCATTTTTGCTCTGATCCAGTGTTATGCACATTTGTAGTTTAGAATCTATTAAATAAATAAACAAAGCTTCATCTTGTAGCTGATTGCTGTAACGTTAAAGAAACAGCTGTCTTGTTCAACTGGAGTCAGTTTTTTTCCTAAGCTCAGTTTGGTCTCAAGTATGAAGGTGGAACTGAACTGAAAAAAGTTGATAATACTGTGCTATAATAATAATAATTACAACCCGATTCCAAAAAAGTTGGGACAAAGTACAAATTGTAAATAAAAACGGAATGCAATGATGTGGAAGTTTCAAAATTCCATATTTTATTCAGAATAGAACATAGATGACATATCAGATGTTTAAACTGAGAAAATGTATCATTTAAAGAGAAAAATTAGGTGATTTTAAATTTCATGACAACAACACATCTCAAAAAAGTTGGGACAAGGCCATGTTTACCACTGTGAGACATCCCCTTTTCTCTTTACAACAGTCTGTAAACGTCTGGGGACTGAGGAGACAAGTTGCTCAAGTTTAGGGATAGGAATGTTAACCCATTCTTGTCTAATGTAGGATTCTAGTTGCTCAACTGTCTTAGGTCTTTTTTGTCATATCTTCCGTTTTATGATGCGCCAAATGTTTTCTATGGGTGAAAGATCTGGACTGCAGGCTGGCCAGTTCAGTACTCGGACCCTTCTTCTACGCAGCCATGATGCTGTAATTGATGCAGTATGTGGTTTGGCATTGTCATGTTGGAAAATGCAAGGTCTTCCCTGAAAGAGACGTCGTCTGGATGGGAGCATATGTTGCTCTAGAACCTGGATATACCTTTCAGCATTGATGGTGTCTTTCCAGATGTGTAAGCTGCCCATGCCACACGCACTAATGCAACCCCATACCATCAGAGATGCAGGCTTCTGAACTGAGCGCTGATAACAACTTGGGTCGTCCTTCTCCTCTTTAGTCCGAATGACACGGCGTCCCTGATTTCCATAAAGAACTTCACATTTTGATTCGTCTGACCACAGAACAGTTTTCCACTTTGCCACAGTCCATTTTAAATGAGCCTTGGCCCAGAGAAGACGTCTGCGCTTCTGGATCATGTTTGGATACGGCTTCTTCTTTGAACTATAGAGTTTTAGCTGGCAATGGCGGATGGCACGGTGAATTGTGTTCACAGATAATGTTCTCTGGAAATATTCCTGAGCCCATTTTGTGATTTCCAATACAGAAGCATGCCTGTATGTGATGCAGTGCCGTCTAAGGGCCCGAAGATCACGGGCACCCAGTATGGTTTTCCGGCCTTGACCCTTACACACAGAGATTCTTCCAGATTCTCTGAATCTTTTGATGATTTTATGCACTGTAGATGATGATATGTTCAAACTCTTTGCAATTTTACACTGTCGAACTCCTTTCTGATATTGCTCCACTATTTGTCGGTGCAGAATTAGGGGGATTGGTGATCCTCTTCCCATCTTTACTTCTGAGAGCCGCTGCCACTCCAAGATGCTCTTTTTATACCCAGTCATGGTAATGACCTATTGCCAATTGACCTAATGAGTTGCAATTTGGTCCTCCAGCTGTTCCTTTTTTGTACCTTTAACTTTTCCAGCCTCTTATTGCCCCTGTCCCAACTTTTTTGAGATGTGTTGCTGTCATGAAATTTCAAATGAGCCAATATTTGGCATGAAATTTCAAAATGTCTCACTTTCGACATTTGATATGTTGTCTATGTTCTATTGTGAATACAATATCAGTTTTGGAAATTTGTAAATTATTGCATTCCGTTTTTATTTACAATTTGTACTTTGTCCCAACGGGGCGGCATGGTGGTGTAGTGGTTAGCACTGTCGCCTCACAGCAAGAAGGTCCGGGTTCGAGCCCCGTGGCCGGCGAGAGCCTTTCTGTGTGGAGTTTGCATGTTCTCCCCGTGTCCGCATGGGTTTCCTCCGGGCGCTCCGGTTTCCCCCACAGTCCAAAGACATGCAGGTTAGGTTAACTGGTGACTCTAAATTGACCGTAGGTGTGAATGTGAGTGTGAATGGTTGTCTGTGTCTATGTGTCAGCCCTGTGATGACCTGGCGACTTGTCCAGGGTGTACCCCGCCTTTCGCCCGTAGTCAGCTGGGATAGGCTCCAGCTTGCCTGCGACCCTGTAAGTATAAAGCGGCTAGAGATAATGAGATGGGATTTATTATACCCCTGCTTCAAAAGAGGGGGAAATACTGGTTTACCTCTGTCTGTCTGTCCGTCCGTCCGAAACACCCTTTTTCTCAGCAACCACAAATCATAGCCACTTGGTACCAAACTTCAGCTTGGGGTTCTATACCATGTATACCATTTTCAGGTCTGTCGCACATCAACTTCCTGCTTACCGACTGAACATATTTACGAAACATATATAGGGTGAATTTTGACACTATTTCAAGACGCAAAATGCCATTTCAAAATACCAGGACGCTATTTGAAATCCCTGGGGAGAGACACTACTCTTTACTGACTTGTTTCCGGGTTAATTATTTGTTGAAGTCAACATTCATAATAAGTGTCCTGGTCCTTCAATTGCTTGCATTCTGATATAAGTGAGAGCGGGGGGATATGTAAGTGAGCAGTAGCTCACAGTTGATCTTGTTTCACAATTAAATGCGTAAATACGGACTTTTCTGATTTTACAAAACCATTTATTTCAAATGAGGTCACATAACAGTGACGTATAGTACTGTGCAAAAGTCTTAGCCATCCTATTTTTTTTTTTTTCTTAGGACAAACATTGTTCTAGATTTTTACTGTATGATTTCTACATTATTGATTCAGGAATAAAACATTTTAGATTTCCAGATTAAATTAAATGTTTGTATGTCAGGAAAGAAAACAGCATCTTAAGTAAGAGAGCACTTTTCAGACATAGTGAAGTGAAGGTTGCTGGGTTTTGCTGCAAAATAAGAAACAAGTGTGACCATCAAAGTCTCCAGACAAACTGTGGCTGGTTCTGCAAGATGCTCAGTAAAACTTGCGTATAATTTCCTTATAAAAACGCACACATTGTACCTGCAACTACTTGTTTTTTTAAGCAAACAGTCATCACACCACTTTCATTTATTAATGTTTACTGCTATTTATAGTATTTTTTTAAATATAGAAACATTTAATTTCATTCTTTTTGAAGGCATCTTTGCTTTACAGTATTTCTTTGTATGTGGTTAAGAATTTTGCACACTACTGTACCGTACTTCCAGTGCAAAACTAAAAAACTAACGATGTGTATAGAGTCCACTATATTAACTATAATTAATGATATATGGGGTCAAGGGAAAATAGCGTAAATGAGATTTCTTTGCTGCACTATTTTTAAGGAACATTCCTAATGTTTTAAGAATATTATGTTGTTGTTGTATGTCTTTGTGCTTCTCCAGACCCGTGACTGGTTTCTCTTAGTGCGGTCAGAGACTGAGTTTCGTTCTGCGTCCAGCACGTTTTCCTACTACGTGCTCCAGTCTTCAGCCTCCCTCTCTCTGTTACTAAAACCTGTCCTCACTCGAGAATTATTATTGCCCTGCAGTCTGCCCGTCTCAAATGAGGACCCACCGTTCAACACACTCAATATGGTGGAGGTATTCATACTCTCTCTCTCTCTCTCTCTCTCTCTCATGTCTTACACACAAACACAAACATGGCTCAGTATTCAAATTATGTGTTTTCAGTTTATATAGTGTCAAGACCCCCTGGTCCCAGCCAAAACCCTCACAGTTTGGGAAATATATGAAGTACACTACCGTTCAAAAGTTTGGGGTCACCCAGACAATTTTGTGTTTTCCATGAAAAGTCACACTTTTATTTCCCACCATAAGTTGTAAAATGAATAGAAAATATAGTCAAGCCATTTTTCTGGCCATTTTGAGCATTTAATCGACCCCACAAATGTGATGCTCCAGAAACTCAATCTGCTCAAAGGAAGGTCAGTTTTATAGCTTCTCTAAAGAGCTCAACTGTTTTCAGCTGTGCTAACATGATTGTACAAGGGTTTTCTAATCATCCATTAGCCTTCTGAGGCAATGAGCAAACACATTGTACCATTAGAACACTGGAGTGAGAGTTGCTGGAAATGGGCCTCTATACACCTATGGAGATATTGCACCAAAAACCACACATTTGCAGCTAGAATAGTCATTTAGCACATTAGCAATGTATAGAGTGGATTTCTGATTAGTTTAAAGCGATCTTCATTGAAAAGAACAGTGCTTTTCTTTCAAAAATAAGGACATTTCAAAGTGACCCCAAACTTTTGAACGGTAGTGTATTTATTTCATTAATATTGGCTTTTTTTCGTGGTATATCAGATATATTCCATTCAGCTAGCATGATATTGAAGGAGTCGAAAACGAGTTCGGTATCAGTCCTTGAAAAAAATCTCCCAGCCTTACTTGCCCAATAGGCAAGCAGCACCCAAAACATACTTGTCTGAAAAACAATTCCACTTGCCCAGAGCTTTATTTTATTTTGGAGAGGACAGAATGCAGTTTTTTTGTTTTTTTTAAATAGGTGAAGAAGCATAATTATTATAAATCCACAAAACCATAACACCAATATATGCAGACACATTCAGAAAGAAGTTCTAGTAGCAGAGGAATGAATAATTTATGGTATATTAAGCTGTGGAGAGTTTTGAATGAGTATAATAATCATGCTGGAGCTTTGTTTCTGTTATCAGAGGAACACAGTCCTGTGCAAAATGGCACCGTGGAACCAGAGTGTAGTAATGAACCTACAGTTCAAGAGAGTTCTACACACACACACACACACACACACTGAACTTTACAACAGCTGCACACTTGTGAAATGGAAATAAATCAACTCAGGCAGAAAAAAACTATTTTGGATAAAATTGTTATTGTCCGTTACACACTGATCAACCTGTGTGACTCAGCTGTGCCTTTGAATCAAGAATTAATGAAAAGGGAACTGAACATTAACCGTTTATTGAAATTATTGTTACAAGAATGATTATAATTACTGTTTGACTATAGCTACAACTGAAATGTGCTGATTCTGTTAGTGTTCATAATTATTATACCATCCACTATTAGATAAAATTAAAATAAAATCTTACAATATTGTTTGAAAGTTTAGAGCAATATATTTTATTTTACAAATAATAACACTTCAGATATTGTTTTAACAATAATAAGCATCACTGTATAAATGATAGTGCAGATAGCTGTGTAACTACATGTCCTTGGGGTTGATGAGACACGGAGGGGTGGGGATACCATCTAGCCCACAGTTCAAGTCAAAGCCCTTTGAGAGTAAACGCTTTGGCTTTCACAACATTCTGTTCCCAAAAGCTGATGTCGGGGAAAAGTCTTTACACAAAGAAGGTTTTCTTGCTTCTGTAGTTTTTTAAAACTGTTCTTCCGTGTCTGGACTTTTCAGGAAAAAGAATGTATATTCTAACGTGTAGCTAACACTAATGCTAGGCCACAAATCTGCACCATCACTCCAGTCGTTTCGAGGAATTTTGTACGGATCATAACCGCTAATAAACTCTCATTTCTGTGTATATCTATCCTTCGCTTCTTTCTGACTAAGGTTGTCCAAGTAATCCGGTAGTAGAGCTTTTTTTTTAGCTGTAGTTTTCTTCGGACAACAGCAACAGACGCCAGACATCTCCGCTTGGCTTCAGTATGTGAACAGCCAATCAGCGGGTCCCGTATGTGTTTACGATTTTTATGTCACGATTTACAACCAATGGGAGACACCCTTTGTCGGCTGTCCACCAATCACAGGCTCCCGTGCCACAATGGCAGTATGTTGATAAATATTTAGAAAATAAAAATATCATCATTACGAAATATATGAAACCATCAAAAACAATAAAAAAAAATTGTAATATACTAGTTAGTGGTACGGAACATTATTCAGTGATATCGTTTATTATTAACTCCAATCATGATATAAAAGTTCCAAGTTTGACACCTGCCGCTTCAACCGCGCTGCTGGCACACGATGTCCTTGACCCTCGTTGCCCTTAGCCAGTTTGTATAATTACGTCATTACATGGACCCCTCTGAACTGAGCTTTTCCAGTACACTCGAACACACGCATACTTCGACGAATTATAACCAAAAACAAAGAAATTTGAATGAGTTCCTCAAAATATTTTTTGTACTTTTATATATTGTCATATTGATGAAAAAAACTTTTTAACGCATTTCCTGTGAAACGAGATGAGCTACTTTAGACTGGTTCCCTGCTCTCTTAGCGCCTGTGTGCCTGTGTTGCTTAGGTTGCCAGCACGAACTTTTGTCGTCCGATCGGACGATTACCATTAAAGTTTTACTCGTCTTTGCACAGACTTTAGTCGTCTCGGATGATCGGACATGAGGTTTTTCGAGCATTGAATATGCTAGCTGAATGGAATATATCTGATATACCACGAAAAAAAGCCAGCCAATATTATTATTATTATTATTACAGATACACATTCCTTTCTGGTGTTCAGCGTGTCTTTCTCTTTCAAAATTCTCTCAAAATCTTCCGTATTTAATGAAGCAAACCTGGTGGCCATGTTTGTTTACAAATTGTCACAGTCGCTCGCTAGCACAGAAGTTTTACGTCTCTGACATGTGATGTCATGTTCTCTTGACCACCATGCAATATTGTAAACCATATTCAACGCTCATTCTCCCTTGGGTAGAGTGACGTAAAACACATAGGATAAGCGATATGATAACAATATTGCATGCTATCGAACCAAATGAATGAAACCCGCTATAAGGGAACAGAATACATGTTTTTATTCCATCGGAAAAGTGTCCTGTATGTATAATAATTAAATAATATTTACTGGCTTTAAGTGGTATATCAGATATATTTCATTCAGCTAGCATGATATTGAACGAGTCAAAGATGAGTTCAATGTCATGCTAGCTGAATTGGATATATTTGATAGACAACAAAAAAAGTCAGCCAATATTATTATTATTATTATTATTATTATTATTATTATACATACAGTGGTGCTTGAAAGTTTGTGAACCCTTTAGAATTTTCTATATTTCTGCATAAATATGACCTAAAACATCATCAGATTTTCACACAAGTCCTAAAAGTAGATAAAGAGAACCCAGTTAAACAAATGAAACAAAAATATTATACTTGGCCATTTATTTATTGAGGAAAATGATCCAATATTACATATCTGTGAGTGGCAAAAGTATGTGAACCTCTAGGATTAGCAGTTAATTTGAAGGTGAAATTAGAGTCAGGTGTTTTCAATCAATGGGATGACAATCAGGTGTGAGTGGGCACCCTGTTTTATTTAAAGAACAGGGATCTATCAAACTCTGATCTTCACAACACATGTTTGTGGAAGTGTGTCATGGCACGAACAAAGGAGATTTCTGAGGACCTCAGAAAAAGTGTTGTTGATGCTCATCAGGCTGGAAGAGGTTACAAAACCATCTCTAAAGAGTTTGGACTCCACCAATCCACAGTCAGTCAGATTGTGTACAAATGGAGGAAATTCAAGACCACTGTTACCCTCCCCAGGAGTGGTCGACCAACAAAGATCACTCCAAGAGCAAGGCGTGTAATAGTCAGCAAGGTCACAAAGGACCCCAGGGTAACTTCTAAGCAACTGAAGGCCTCTCTCACATTGGCTAATGTTAATGTTCATGAGTCCACCATCAGGAGAACACTGAACAACAATGGTGTGCATGGCAGGGTTGCAAGGAGAAAGCCACTGCTCTCCAAAAAGAACATTGCTGCTCGTCTGCAGTTTGCTAAAGATCATGTGGACAAGCCAGAACGCTATTGGAAAAATGTTTTGTGGATGGATGAGACCAAAATAGAACTTTTTGGTTTAAATGAGAAGCGTTATGTTTGGAGAAAGGAAAACACTGCATTCCAGCATAAGAACCTTATCCCATCTGTGAAACATGGTGGTGGTAGTATCATGGTTTGGGCCTGTTTTGCTGCATCTGGGCCAGGACGGCTTGCCATCATTGATGGAACAATGAATTCTGAATTATACCAGCGAATTCTAAAGGAAAATGTCAGGACATCTGTCCATGAACTGAATCTCAAGAGAAGGTGGGTCATGCAGCAAGACAACGACCCTAAGCACACAAGTCGTTCTACCAAAGAATGGTTAAAGAAGAATAAAGTTAATGTTTTGGAATGGCCAAGTCAAAGTCCTGACCTTAATCAATTGGAAATGTTGTGGAAGGACCTGAAGCGAGCAGTTCATGTGAGGAAACCCACCAACATCCCAGAGTTGAAGCTGTTCTGTATGGAGGAATGGGCTAAAATTCCTCCAAGCCAGTGTGCAGGACTGATCAACAGTTACCGGAAACGTTTAGTTGCAGTTATTGCTGCACAAGGGGGTCACACCAGATACTGAAAGCAAAGGTTCACATACTTTTGCCACTCACAGATATGTAATATTGGATCATTTTCCTCAATAAATAAATGACCAAGTATAATATTTTTGTCTCATTTGTGTAACTGGGTTCTCTTTATCTACTTTTAGGACTTGTGTGAAAATCTGATGATGTTTTAGGTCATATTTATGCAGAAATATAGAAAATTCTAAAGGGTTCACAAACTTTCAAGCACCACTGTACACACTCTCTTCATATCAGCATTCTCGCAGGCCAACGCTAGCTTACCTGCAAGTTAGCGCGGCAGTGAAGTCACCTTCCAGCTGGTGTAGGGTTCATTAGTGCAGCAGTGAAGTCACCTACAGCCGCTGTAGTGTTCACCCGTGGCACAGGCTAACGACCGAGAAACTAAGGTTTCTGTCCCAAGGCTCTTCTTCCACGCACAGTCACCACAGCATTTTCACTCAGACTTAAGTATTAATTCCCTGATGTAACTTACTTAGTTACTTTTAAAATCAACCTCGACAACAACACACAACGGAGTGACCTGGCAGTCAAAATTCTCTCAAAATCTTCTGATTTTAACGAAGCAAACCTGGCGGCCAGGTTTGTTTACAAATTGTCACAGTAAGTTTTACATCTCCGATGTGTCTCTTTTCCAGTTTTTCGATGTCTGTTGGTTTGTTTTTCTCTTGTAAATATGCATGAAGAATATATAATGAAGTTTTGGTAGCCTGTCGGGTGTTCAGCGCGTCTTTGGTTTCAGTTTTTAGTTTATTTACTTAGTGCTTAATTATAGCATAGCTAATCCTTGCAGTAGCACTGGATTAGCCTCGTCTCCTCTCGTTCCCAGCCGACAAAGAAATGATTGTGCGCATGCGCAGCAGAAAAGTTTTGTCATTGGGTCTTCGCACGAGCTCCAGTGTGTGACATCGTGTTGTCTTGACAACGTGCAGTCAAGTCAAGTTAAAGTCCCTTCCATGCCAAGATCTGGTCTTCCCAGGCAGTCTCCTGTCCCAGTACTAACCAGGTCTTTTGAGGTGCATGGGTGCGGCGCTGATCTCTGTTTCTATACAGCTAGGGTTACAGTAGAGGGCTAGTCCTCTGGTAACCACAAGAGTTTGACTTCCCTACTCGCATCTGTATTGCAGCATGCCTTGCCAGATGGCAGTAGGTACCATTTTTATAATGGTCTTGGGTATGACCCAACTGCGAGTAGAACTTGCGATCTCCCGGTCAAGAGGCGGACACGCTAACCACTAGGCCAACTCGCGGTGACAACGTGCAATATTATAAAAATATTGCACGTTCATTCTCCATTGGGGAGAGTGGCGTAATACATGGAGGATAAGCGATATGATAACAATATTGCATGCCATCAATAAACCCACTAGAAGGGAATAGAATACATGTTTTCATTCCATCGAAAAAAGTGGCCCGTATGTATAATAATTTCCGATATTTCACTCTGATGATGTCACGCCCAGTGTTTTCCCGCTGACTTGACGTGCACTGTCAAAATGGCAAACCAATTCAGAATTAAAATTCTTTTGATTAAATTGCATGTCTTTTGTGGATGTCTGTATAATATAAAGAACATTACACAGTGGTGTGAAAATATGAAGTTTATCTTCTCGTTTTGAAAAATATATCACTTCTTCGTTTCACTCACTCATGATATATACATTCACCACCTGAAGATAAACTTCATATCTTCGTGTAACCGTGTAATATCCTCTATTTATTTTTTCGTGGTCCAAATCCTGCGCTCTGATTAGCTGGCGAGCGGATCCGTGTCCTACGGTACGGACCCCGGTTACGGACCTCTGGCGACTCGCTCGTTCACAACAACAAACATAGTAGCATTTTTTTGTCAACATTTATCTTTTTTATAAGATTTATTTATAAGATTATCAAAAATCTTATAAATTTTTGCCAGCATTTCTCAGGAGAATAGCATTAATTTTACAGCATGGACAGCGATAACGACAGTGTTCACAGCGAAAGCGAGTCTTACTACCCTGAGGAAGAAGAAATAAAAAACATTTCAGGAGAAAGCTAAAAACCTCTAACTTGCTAACAGTTTGATCTCATTAGTTAATGAGGCCCATTTTGGACCATGTTATCCGAATACATAATACTACATTAGGTAAAAACTTTAAACCAGTACAATCTCTTCTTCAAAGTTTCACCAAATGGCTTTATTTATGCAATGTGAAGGTCATAATACTGTATAACTTTGGTCGAGCAGAAACATGGCTGAATCCTAAATGACTCCTATTTGTATAAATAGGGGACGACATAGGCGGCAAAATGTAGTTTCTTTCCTGCCATGGAAGTGCACTTGTATACCGAGGAGGAAGCAATTTGCATTACAGCCGTGAATGAGGATTCAAAATGGCGGCTCGGCTCGGTTTTCCCTTTCGGGCGCTCTCATTTTCTGTTAGAATTTGGTAAAGAAAAAAATAAATATATTATTTACCAGCTTAAGGTCGGTCCGTATGGTGAAATACCGTGACCTCGGCCTTGAATACTGACCTCGGCCCAGAGGGCCTCTCTCAGTACTTTCAAGACCTCGGTCACGGTATTTCACCATACAGACCTCCCAGCTGGGAAATAACATTTTATATATATATATATATATATATATATATATATATATATATATATATATTCAAGTAGCATAGACATGTTAAGTAGAAAAGGTATATCTACTCTTATTAAACATAAATTTGATTCGGATGCGTTCAGGTGTTTTCATATCTGCGTATTAACATTCTGATAGCAGCAGTGACACATCTTCAGGCTCGCACTGGACAGTGTTGTCAGAAGGCATGCCCAGTTTAATCAAGTTGAAGACAAACCTGGGTCCATGAGTGAGATCTATTGTAAACCACAGTTAGCTGTCTGAACAGTGATTGCAACGTTTTATTTTTTTTAAAAACCAAATCACCACTGGGTAGCTTAATTCCACATGCAAATTGGTTTGAAATGAGATTAGGACTCATTTTTACTCATGTTTATTAATGCAGTTTGTCCATTGTACTAAACTAATGCCATACTCACAACCCGCCGTAAGTGTTTTGGACACGCACGGGTCGCAGGGTTTGGTAGCTTGCAGCCGTGCCGCAGGGTCGCGGTGCACCCAGGGGAAAGTTTGGGGAAGGAGTACAGGCAAAGTATTTGTCAAGTACAGGCTGCACGCCTGACTTCCTCGAGGCGTGGGAAAAATTGTGCCATTAGCCCGTGGAAAGTGTATATCTGACGCATGTGTTCAGTGAGCGTGGAGTGTGTGTGACTTGCATTTTACCAGTTTCCTGCACTAGGAGTACGGGCCACACTTGTGAAGCATGTGTGACGCACGTGATTAGCACATGACAATCACTCATGACTTGCGTGCAACACAAGCCAGGAGTGGGTATAAAATCAGCGTGTCTGCAGCATTCTGCATCTATTGCTTCGTGCTGCTCCTCAGCTTCTATCATCTGCCTATAAGGGTCCAACTCCCTTAGTCGTTGCGGCGGTATGGCGACAGCCATCTTCTTCCCTTCGACAATGCTACATGTTACACGATCGGTTCCTTGGTTCCTCCCAAATATATATACCCAGAGTCTTGCCCCATGTGTCGTGTACGGGTTGCATGCGCTGCGTGCACGCCACACATGGGGCAGAAAGTGAGATGTACTTCTGTCTTGGGGGCCGCACAAATAGTAAGTGTGGAGTACTTGTGTAGTACTTCTGAGGCATGTCACTCATACAATGACCGTCACTCATGCGTCTTATTGTCATCGCAAAGCCCCTACTAGCCGCGCTGCTGACTTGGTTCAGGCGTACAAAAGGAGTACGGGTTCCGTACGTAGTGTATGCATTCTTGATTTTTCGCAAGACCTGTAGAATTTGCATGTGCAGGACCAAAAGTCTCCACGGCCAGTCTGCGACCTTCTACAGCGCTGAACACATGCAAGTGTCGCGCAAGTCTCAAGCACGGTATTGGCAAATTTTTTACCGTAGACCACCTGTAGTAGCACGTACAGTGGGTTGTGAGTGAGCCTAAAAGGGCACGTCTTTGGTAAATTCAGGAGCAAGATCAATGTAATTCTCCTATTTTATATTAAACTTTGGTCAAATATCTGTCACATTTTGCGCAATTTTTTTACCTTGCGCAATACCAGAAAAATTCAGTTGAAATCAAGCCATTTGAGGCGAATTGGTCCGCCTCTGAAAAAACTTGCCATTTGGATTTCCCGGCAAACGTTGATTTTCGTGACGTCGCATGCGGGACGCCTCCCTCTGAATCCTACGTCAGCGCTGGTTTGTTTATGAGAAAACGACCTGGTGGTTTTCTGCAAATTTCTTCAACGTTATCACGTAATTATTAAAATGGTTAACAGATGTATCGTAGGAGGGTGTAGCAACACCAATCTTGATGGGATTAGTACTCATCGTTTTCCAAAAGACCGGACAATGGGAGAGAAATGGGAGCGCTTGGTCTACACAGGCTGTGCACTGAAACCGTGCAAAGCTCGCGCAGCCTGCTGGCGCTTCCGCAGGTGACGTCACGAATCTGGCTCCAGACTCCCTTGGGATTTTTCCAGACGCGTTTTGTTATTTTATTTTTTTCTGCTGTAGACAGATGGCCTTGTGCAAAATTACCCTCCTGGATGAGTGTGTAAAGGGACATTCTTTCAGATAAAAAAAAAAACGAACTTGGTCCAGGATATGCACTTTAAGGTTACTTAACAATGGCTAGAAATCAAATATACTAAAATTGGTGAACTGAAATATTACTCAAGTTAAAAAATGACATCACTTATTCACATAAACACACAGACACACACACGTTCAACTTCCATACAAGGTCAGGAATTTGTAGCTTATTCTTTTAATTGCATAGTTCACAGCTACAGTAAACAAAACACTCATTAGAAAGTCGAACCTGATGAGGCGAGCAAGCTAGTTTGGTTATCTTACAATAAACGCCGTAGACCTGTGAAATAATATATTGTACATTATTTGCCAGTATACAACACTGAATCTCTAAACAAGTTCATAGTAGCCTATTAATTCTAATCGCAGTTAATGTCTCATCTCATTATCTGTAGCCGCTTTATCCTGTTCTACAGGGTCGCAGGCAAGCTGGAGCCCATCCCAGCTGACTACGGGCGAAAGGCGGGGTACACCCTGGACAAGTCGCCAGGTCATCACAGGGCTGACACATAGACACAGACAACCATTCACACTCACATTCACACCTACGCTCAATTTAGAGTCACCAGTTAACCTAACCTGCATGTCTTTGGACTGTGGGGGAAACCGGAGCACCCGGAGGAAACCCACGCGGACACGGGGAGAACATGCAAACTCCGCACAGAAAGGCCCTCGCCGGCCCCGGGGCTCGAACCCGGACCATCTTGCTGTGAGGCGACAGCGCTAACCACTACACCTCCGTAGTTAATGTGTTACACTATAAAACATCTCAATTATAACACACTGACAGAATAAAAATGTGTCATGCCATGTCTATTTTGGGGAACATTTCAGTGTAAATCAACCATTTTGCATAATTTGTCTTTTCAGGGAAGCACTGTGACCTTCAGTGGTTAGTTCTGTGAGCTTTCCTGATGTCTGTGCTGTACGTTGCTGGGTGTAGTGCTTAATATAATTGTTTAGTGTTCTTCCCTCTAGTTATGATGGTCAATGACTCATAAAGTACTATCCTTTTTGGGTTCCAACATCCTGTTCCTGCATGTGTCATTTCCTCTTCTGTGACAGACTTTGATGTGTACAAAAATCTTACGGTTTAGTGAAGAGCATTTTCTGAATCTGTCAAACACAGTGCTGTTACATGTCAGGATGTGATTATTCACTGATTTATGATAGCAACGTCTTCAACAAAGCCTTCACTATCGTTTCTTTTTTGTTTGCTCGTACCTTCCTCGAACACCCCGTCAAGACTTTTTTTTTTTTTTTAATTTCATATTCTTTGTATTCTGTCCACATGATAATATCATAACTACCAAACATAGAGCCCTAATTTATCAAAATCTAATGTGGATTTTGCAAAATACATGCAGTGTTTATTCATTTTGTCCCAGAGGTGTTTGGAGCAGCTGGAGACAGAGCCTGTGTTTAACCCTCTTTGTCTGGGCTGTAATCTCTACCCATACCTGAGGATGAGAGGCCTGCTCTCTCGCTCCTACGGCTCTCGCTCTCAGAACCAAGCACGAGGCCAACGTAGAGACACACACCGACCAGCAGAGGGCTCCACACCTCGGCAGGTCAGACGCACTCAAGAATTAAACACTGAGAAGTGCTCTCTGAAGTTTAATCTCAACATGGACCGACTCATATCCTTTTCCTTACAGGTTTAAATATTCACACCATTATTTGGAAAACTGTACAGTGTGCGTAAACTGATCTCTGTCTACTGTACATCTGTAGCATACGTGCAATTAGAAGAAACAAGACCTTCAGCAATTCGTATGAAAACAACCTGAAACCCTGTTGACTTGAAACTCAGTTATACTCTATGTCGAAGTCCATAAACACAACAAGCAATGGCTCGGCAGGCAAATTTCCAACCCCGGAACAATAAATTAAAATGTACAGTACTCCGTTATGATTTCCCTAAAGCTTTCTGGTATCCTTGTGCCAGTAACACAACACACAACCTGCATTAGTAACGCATAAGGACAAATTCTTCCCTCTGAAAAGACAAAAGATTCAGAGCTTGATTTAGCGATACATTTTGTCTAAAGAATTCACGAAAGCTTTCTATTTTAGGTAAAGGTTTATAAGCTTCCTTTAGAGCAAGTTTTGAGTAAGCAGGTTTCTGTTCTTTTTTTAGTATCGGGAAATGTGTTATCTTTCTTGTCCAGAGCGATTGCTCATACTATGTAGAGGTAAACAGAGATCAAGTTAGAAGCACCTGTAGTAATTCTTTAACCTAACTAGAGAGTAAATTAATACAACTGTGTTATATAATACAGTATTATGCATTAGTACATACCGTACTCACCCTGGCTTACACAATTATGTGGTCGTTCGGAGTCTTGCCAGGTATACAGTCCCGACAGCAGTTTTATCATGAGCTTGTATAAATTAACTGCCACCACTAGCCCATTATTAATACAATGGAATTTATTTATGAGGCGAACGTGTCTTTTCTTCTTGTATATAGTTGCAGCAAGGTCGTGTCAGGGCCATGGTCGCTCCACTGTCCTCTGCACCACCAGCCAAGATGTCCCGCCCCCCTCTGACCCTGAGCTGCTCACGACCTCATGGCCCATCCGTTTGCTTAGTGGACAGTGATGTGGAGAACAGTCGTCTGATGACGATCTGAGAGTGAAAGTTTGGTGTCTTACCATTCTAGGCAGACTGTTCTCACCTTGGTTGTGTTTTTGGTTAGTGTATATTTATATAAAACTGGCCTACATTAGTATAAACTGACACACCACACCACAGTGCACTGCAGACCCAAACTTATATTTATAGCCCGGAACACGTCCAGTTCTAAACCGAGCTGGGTTTTTTTTGTTGTTGGTGGTGGTGGTTTTTAGTATGTACAGAAACTAACTCTATGCAAATACGGTAGCAGCACAAGATATCTTCAGATAAGAACAGACTAATTTACAGAAGTAGCTGAAGCCAAGTTTTAATGCTAGATATTTGTCGTCATTCACTATTCACTAGGCCCCATCATTTAGTGCTTAGCAGGCAACTCTATGTCTAATCCATATACAGACATTTTAATAAGTTTCAAGATCAAATCAGTACTGCAGACAAGACAGTCTATTAATAATTCGAAACAATTCCTAAACACAACAATTTGTAATGAGTCAGGGACTGGACAGGGTTTGTTCCACTCACTATGAGCTATTAGAGGATAATATGGCAACATTACACTGCGGTACACGCCAGCCGTTTATGCGTCTACAGCTGTTAAACATTAGAACAGATAAAATGCCTCATTCTTCACAAAAAGAATAAGGAAGAAAAAAAAACAATAAACCCTGTTAACACCCCTATTTTGGCCTTAGATGGTCAGAACACAATAAGCAGTTTCGTTGCTTAAAATGCTGACAGTTCTCACAGTACTTAATTAGTATGATGTATATAGAGGGAGAGAGAGACACACACACAGGGGTGGCACGGTGGTGTAGTGGTTAGCACTGTTACCTCACAGGAAGAAGGTCCGGGTTCGAGCCCCGCGGCTGGCGAGGGCCTTTCTGTGCGGAGTTTGCATGTTCTCCCCGTGTCCGCGTGGGTTTCCTCCGGGTGCTCCGGTTTCCCCCACAGTCCAAAGACATGCAGGTTAGGTTAACTGGTGACTCTAAATTGAGCGTAGGTGTGAATGTGAGTGTGAATGGTTGTCTGTGTCTATGTGTCAGCCCTGTGATGACCTGGTGTACCCCGCCTTTCGCCCGTAGTCAGCTGGGATAGGCTCCAGCTTGCCTGCGGCTACAGATAATGGATGGATATATACACGTGTATGTATATTATATATATTACACATACACAAAAATCTATATACACACACATATGTATGTGTATGTGTGAGTATATATATATATATATATATATATATATATATATATATATATATATTTGCTAAGCGGTACATAAGAGCATATCATGTTGTAGTTGCATTCAGCTCCATCCTGCACTACAACACACACACACACAACGCAGCTGAAGAGAAATTCAGCCTGAAGCCACAATGAGAGCGTGTTGTGCTGAAAACGAGAGAGAACTATGTTCAGTTGTGAGAGAGAGATTCTTTAGTGTAATGCTATGTAGCATTGTAGTTTTGAGGGTACAAAAGGGAGTGAAAAGATTTCTGGAACTGAAGTGGTGTCAAGGCCATGGCATTACTCAATGCCACTGTCTGACTGAGGCCCATCAGTGCTGCTTCATTAACATTTCCGCTATTCCACCCACTCAGCGCCGCCTACACCAATGTCACTATGACCTCATTTTGGGGTTAGACATTATGCAAAACCCATCGCAAATGAGAAGCATTTTTTTAAAAATGTTCTTGTTATTGGTTTCCTGTTCCATATATTATTTTAAAAAGGATTTCAACGTTTAAAAGGAGGGATTTTCTGATTGTATTACTTGAAGGTTTTGCCCGGAGTTCTTTCACATCTGAGTCTACCTAATGGCGTGAGCACATGTTCTCTCCTGGGCCAGATAGCATGTGGATTTGTAACGTCTGTGAAGTGTTATTTAGACTCCAAATTGAAGTCCACGCAACCTTTTCCCCCATAGACGAAGTTCAACAAATTTTACGAAGCACTCGCAGAAATTGAGACAATATGTCTAGCCACATGAACAACAGGCATGCAAATGTGTTTGATTTTAAGAATCTGTTGCCTTACAATAAAGAGCTTCCTCTCGCATACCACAGCATTAAGGAAAGGATGTCAGTGCATTAATGCTTCTTTCTTGATACTAGTTGCCGTTCAGTTTGTTTTGTTTTCATTAAAGAGTAATATTATTATCTGAATGTAACTTGTTTAATACCTAATATTTCAAAGCCAGTAAATATGTGTGTTGATGGAATTTTGCCCCGGTCTGCGCAGTTTTGTTTAACTTTCACACAAACAGTCCTGCATAGTTCATCTACAAAGAACATTTTGTCATGATGTGTGTGGAAAGCAGAGACAGGGTCTGGCAGGGACTAGAAAGACTGATCCCGTTTCCATAAATAGGAATGATTAGTTTCTGGCAGTAACATAGATTTTTCATGAAGTAGGTTTTCCAGCTTTCCTGTTTTCACTTGCAGAATGTCCTATCACGACGATGGCTTATTACAAAATATGTGTAATATGAACCCTCTACATATCTTGACTATTGTTATATAAGGTTTATTTAGTTCTTTATGAAGCAAGTCGTTGACTAGGGCAAACACAGTGATTTATAGTAACTCATTCGTGACCAAGTTAACGCTCAGGCTCTAGATTTATGATTACTGTTTCTCAAGCATTTTTGTCACCATCGTTGTCCCTCACCAGTGTCCATCATGCCATGTGCGATATGTTTTATTTACAAATTAATAACCATATGGAGTCAATTAAATATCCGAGTTGAAATAAAAGATTAGAAACAGTTTAATATTCAAAATATAATTTGACTACGATAACCATTTTCATGTACTTCTGCAGTACAATTCAGAGAGCAAGGGCACACTTCTGTTTTTTTTTTTTTTTTTTTAAACCCTCCTTACGGTTATTCAGGCATACAGAAGGGGGTGGAATGAAAACAGAAACTGTACATTCTAGAAAGGAGAAGTCAAAGAAGAGGAGAAATACATCCCCTGTGCAACCCTTTTTATAGACTGGGAAATGCCAATATTGATGCTAATGCCATTGAAAAAGGTCACTAATTTAACATTACTGAAAGCATGTGTGGTTAGATATCTTGTTTTTCTAACATATGCAAAGATGGCAGAAGGTATTGTACTTTCATTTCCCAAGGGAATTGTGGAGACAGTTATTTTTGGTCACAATGACGCACTCTTATACTTCTGGCCTCTAATTTAAAAAAAAAAAGCAATCCGAGTTAGCTGGTTTTAAAAAATGCCAACATATTTATTTGATCCAAATGGAATAACAGAACCAAGATATGTCTTAAGCTATAGGAAATTATATATACATGTTATTATGGTCACAGTATGGCCACGTGTTAACTTTGCTTTTGTGGTACTTTTAAAAATGTGGCTAAAAGGATTGGGAATTGTAATGACTTTAATGGCACCTTAATGACTCCACAGCTCCAGGGTTCCCAGTTCGACTCTGAGCTCAGGTTACTGTGTGTCCCCGCGTGAGTTCTCTTTGCACCTCCCAGAAACGTGCCAGTTGATGGATTGGCTATGCTATATTACCTTTAGTGTGTGAATGTGCATGGCATGACCAGGTTGTATTCCCGCCTCATGCCCAGTGTTCCCGGGATAGGCTCCGGTGGAAGCCACTGTGACCCTGATCAGGTTACTAAATATGAATGAATGATCACCACTAACAGCGGTCTCAAAAGTAGCCGGTCACCGGCAGCAAATCGCCGGCTATGGCTTGTTATGCCGCCGGCTATTGTCAGTCGAGTCACAAAATTTAATATTAAATATTTCTGACAGCAAAAAAAGTTGTGAATGTAAATTACATCCACTATGTCATGTATGTCCATTGCTGCATCAACTGTGTTTACATCCTCGACACGAGTGCAGCCATTACTGCCGCCTGTGTTGCCAGATTGCGCGTTTTCCCGCCCAATTTGGGCGGTTTTAAGTGCATTTTGGCGGGTTTTGAACATATTTTGGGCTGTAAAACGTCAGCAGTATCTGGCAACATATTTTTTTACTTAATACAAGAAATTAATGGATGCCAACATTTTTGCCAAAATGGTATTTTATTCTCCACTGTTTAGGCAGCTTCAGCATCATACTGTGAGATTCTGTTCAAATTGTTTTTTTCTTCTATGAAGCCTGAGCCATTTATTTTATTAGTGTATAATTATTGTTTAATTTAGTCTTCAGGAGAAACTGCCTGCACACAGTACTAGTATTAATAGTTTTTTTTTCTTACATGAAAGCTGAGGCATTTATATTATATTTTAAGGTAACTTCATGTTGTGCTGTGAGGTTCTCTGCACTTTAACTTTTGAACCAACAGGTGCATTTGGATAAGTAAAGCCTATTTTTCTGCATTTTTGTAGTCCTGGTAATCTTTTATATTGGTAAAGTTGTTTATAGGACCATTTCTCAGTGTCTGTTTTTTTAATCAATAGTTTTTCAGTAATAACTTAATATTTAACATATCACTCAATTTTAAACAACCCCCGCGCCTCCTCCATAGTCTCCAAAATTTCTGTGGGAAACACTGGCATGCGTAACAACGCTAATCACGCTTAAGCTAGACGACCCGCCTCAAATACCCGTCCCGGGTAAATGTTATCCCAATTTTAGATGGCCTGTTCCAAACCATCCCGCCCCATGAAAAATTCGTACTTGCATATCTATCTATCTATCTATCTATCTATCTATCTATCTATCTATCTATCTATCTATCTATCTATCTATCTATCCCTGCACGCTTTGCGTGCATTATGTCTGCCGCTGGCAGACATTTTACCATTTTGCACCCTGCTGTAAATTATTTGTACCCTGCTATTCTCCCAAACTTTGAAGCCCCTGCACTAATATAGTCCTCTCTCAAAAACATCTCCTGACAAACAGCTCACAAAAACATGTCAACTTTTGCTGGGAATATTTATAGGAAGCAAAAAGAGGTATATGTAATACTTTCAGTAAGCACAGACTAATTTCAAGGGAGTCATTTGGTACTTTTATAGAATGGACCAAAATGTTTTTGAGGGGTTTTTTTTTTTAAATCTCCAAGAAATATGGGCATGGTACTGCCTGCTTTTTAGCTAAAGAAAGCAGCATGTTAAAAATGCAGCACAATGTGATGAATAGATCAGATTCTGGCAGGCCAAGAGGGTGGTCATTGAAGAAATACTTTCAGACAGTGGAAGAAAACACAGAGGAGGGGAGAATGAAAAGGAAAGAGTGAAGGGGTGAATGAGAGAAAAAAAAAACAGGACTAGGAACAGCCTGTACCTTCAGATAGAGCCAGGCAGACACCGATTAACTTAGCCAGCATTTTAGCCATTTAAATTAAAGCCCTTTTTGTACAGCTGGTTAAGATTCACTGTGCATCAGGCTGTGTTTTATCTTTTCTGGCATTCCTCAATAGCCGTTTCAGGAGGACAGAATAAGGGAGTAAATAGGGGGTTGGTGAGAAAGGGGGGGAAAAAACCCCAGAAGTATTTGGGATGACTTCCCGTATTTGTTCTCTCCTAAGATGACAACAAAACCAGTTTTAAGACAAACAGACATTTCTTGAAATAGAAAGTGGTAGGAGATTCTGAAAAATCTTTTATTATTATCATATATCAACAGCACAGCTGTTTTTGACTTACTCCCACACATACACATAGCAGATGATTAGTAAATTGCTACATTTAAAATCTCAATAGAAAAAAAATGTAGATGTGTTCATTGATTGTCCATACAGTCCATCATCTTTGAGCATCCGAGGCGAATTGGCATTTTAACACAACGCCAGATTCCCTCGTCTAGAAGTTCCAATTTCTGTTATTTAAGGGCTTGGCAGCCTCTAATATACAAGTCACAGACTCAGTATGATTCACTAAGAAGGAGAAACTGGTAAAATATGTGCAAAATTGACATAGTATAAAGACCATGTGGGTAACCCACATACAAGAACGTGTTTTAGAGAGCACATTTAAATTTTGCAAAATATGTAGTTTCATTGTCCTTCATAAAGGAAAAGAACTGTCACTGATAATTGATCACAGTGCATTGTCTATGACGCCAGTCATATATGACACTAACCTGCACACTTATTCTGTTTTCCAGTTACTGTAGTAATCCCAAATATTACAGTGGCCCTGGAACAAGACCCCAGAAAGCATGTGATCATTTAGAAATTAGTTTCTAAAGACACCAGAGCACATTTTGACTGCTGGAAAAGGAATGTAGGATCAAATCAGATATCACCCAAGTTGTCATAAATGATGTCTGGAGGTCGCATGGCAGGGTGCCATGCTGTGGCTGGGGTCTTATGCTTAGACACTTTACTATAAATATCAGCATGCTTCTCTACGTTTCCTCCACTAATACCTCCATTTCCAAACCCTTCTCCAGTAGAGTAATAGATACTGCTGCTATTATTGTTGTTCAGGTTAGCTCCAGTTTTACCTTGGGGCAATGGAGGTGGCTCTTTCCTAGGAAGTGCTCCCTTCCCTGGTTTGGGTGCGGGGAGGGGTTTGGGACCTTTAAACTTGGCCATAGCTGATTGGAAAGGTGTCTTACCAAAAGGAGGGACACCACAGTCATCTGTATTTGGATTGTAAGTCACTTCATGACCCTGAGGTTCTTCAACTCCCCTGGATTTCCAGGACTGGTTTTCCAGCCGTGCCTCATCATACAGAGTGGTGATTGGCTGGATTACTGGAGGACCTGCTCTTCCTTCAGGCTCATCATAGATATGCTCTGCCTGGGTTACTGCAGTAGGATGCCTGTTGCGGGATTCAAGTCCCAGTGCTCCTGTTCTTGGGGTCAGGTCAAGAGTCACTCGGTCATAGAGATCTGAATAAAAAGGTTCGTGCGTACTGCCACCACCTTCATCGCCAAGTGGACGATGCCATGGGTTATGCACTGGTGTAGATTTAATGCTGTCTACAGGGTCAGAATAAAGACATTCCCCCAAAAGAGTGGGCAGACGGACTGAGTCAGCAGGCTCAGAGTACAGATTCACTTGATCGTCCAGTGCGGTTTTTGGCCCACGAGGCAATGTGCTTGGAACAGGAGCTGGAGGCTCTGGTAAGGAGCGACCCTTAAGATTTTTACTTTCTCCTTCCCTCCGGCCAATGACTCCATCAGCAGATCCAGGTTTACTGCCACCAGAGTCTCCATCTGCCTCCCGGGCGATTCCCTCAGCGATGGCAGCCCGGATCTGTTGGAGAGCAGGACAGTCCCCGTCAAATGATGAACTATGGTGTTGTTCTTCAGCCTGAGCCTTCTGCTCACGAATAGCACCCTCAACAATCTGGAAGATCTCGTTCCCCTGCTTCGTCTCAAAGGTGAAGTTGCCTGGGCCAGATTCACAACGGCGCCCGGCCTCAAACGAGAACATAACCTGCACCAAACATCAGAAACAGTGAACAATGCTAACCAAGGTTTTCATTTTAATGTTTTAATGTAGTATATTTTTTTACCCAAACAACAATAAATTATATATATATATATACACACACTACCGTTCAAAAGGTTGGGGTCACTTTGAAGTGTCCTTATTTTTGAAAGAAAAGCACTGTTCTTTTCAGTGAAGATCACTTTAAACTAATCAGAAATCCACTCTATACATTGCTAATGTGCTAAATGACTATTCTAGCTGCAAATGTGTGGTTTTTGGTGCAATATCTCCATAGGTGTATAGAGGCCCATTTCCAGCAACTCTCACTCCAGTGTTCTAATGGTACAATGTGTTTGCTCATTGCCTCAGAAGGCTAATGGATGATTAGAAAACCCTTGTACAATCATGTTAGCACAGCTGAAAACAGTTGAGCTCTTTAGAGAAGCTATAAAACTGACCTTCCTTTGAGCAGATTGAGTTTCTGGAGCATCACATTTGTGGGGTCGATTAAATGCTCAAAATGGCCAGAAAAATGGCTTGACTATATTTTCTATTCATTTTACAACTTATGGTGGGAAATAAAAGTGTGACTTTAAATGGAAAACACAAAATTGTCTGGGTGACCCCAAACCTTTGAACGGTAGTGTGTGTGTGTATATATATATATATATATATATATATATATATATATATATATATATATATTATATAGTGTACAAAAGTCTGAGGCACCCTATTTTTTTTCAAACAAACTTTATTTTATGACTTCTATATTATCGAGTCAGTACAAAAACATTTTAGAGTCCAAACGTTCGTTTTCTAGCACAAAATTAAATATTGCAGGAAAACAGTTTGTATCTGAGCAGCATATGACATAAGAGACCACTTTTCAGATTAAAATCATAATGAAGGCTGCTGAGTTTTGGTGCAAAATGAAGAAGCGAGTGTGACAGTCAAAGTGTCCAGAAGAACTGTGGCTGGTTCTGTAAGATGCTCAGTAAAACCTACAGCTCACTTCCTTATAAAACTGCACTAATTGTACCTGACACTATTTTTTTTAAACAAAAGGTCGTCTCACACCAAATATTGACTTTGTTTCATTTATTATGGCTTACTGCTGTTTATAGTATTTTTTTTTTTTAACGTTGAAATATTTCATTATTTTTTAAACCAGTTTTGGTCTACAGCATTTCTTTACATGTGCACAGTACTGTATGTATGCATGTGTATATATATGCTAAATGTCATCTTGATACACCACTGAGCCCGAGACAAACTTTTCTAGTGAACATGTTCTTATCCAAACTGTAATCTGGTCTAACGGTCTAGGAGAATTAGAACATGTGTTTATTTAGGTCTGTGATAGATAACAAGCTTGATTCCAGTCACCTTAGACCCCCCCCCTCCCCCCGCACACACTTGAGGGAGAAAGGAAGGCTAGTTTCCTGTATCAAACTAGTTTCTATGGTTATGACAGGAAGCAGAGATGGAAACAACAGCGGCCTCAAGTTCCTGCTTTAGTCAGAGGGTAGCAGTCACCAGAAATACAGGCCGAGAACAACCACAAAAGTATTTCAGGTGCACACCATTTGTGTGTGCGCACATATCAAGGGCATCAATAAACATTTCGATGCAAGACCTTGTGTAAATGTAAATGATGCAATGGAATGTTGTCAAACTGTTTAATTTCCCTTCATATTCTGTTGAAGATGATAAAATAAGAACTCACTCGATCTCTGCCATAGCGACGTAACAGTTTGTAGGGCCACACCAGCAAGTTCTTCTTCGTCTTGGGCTCCTTCAATATCAGGCTCTCTCCATCTGCTTTCAGCCAGTAATTACCAAGTAGACCACAACGTTCGGATGCTTCTGTTCTTTGGACAGTCACCCAGAATTCATTGACTGTAAAAGTACAACAGGTACAATATGTTTGTTTAGACTTTCTCAACTCTGGTCCAGAGAGCGCAATTGTGCCTATACAACTTAAAATTGTCCAATGCCTCACCAGGGCTGCATTAGCTGAAACTTAGTTTTTCTTTAAATGGTCTGCAAACCATAAATGTAAAATATATAGAGGATATTACATGGTGTCGCGAAGATATGAAGTTTATCTTCGAGTGGTGAATGTATTTCACGAGTGAGCGAAGTGCTCGCAAAATATATTCACCACCTGAAGATAAACTTCATATCTTCGCACCACCATGTAATATTCTTTTCTTATCCACAAAAAATATGCAAGTTAATCAAATGAGTTTTCATTTTGAACCAGTTCGCCATTTTGACAACGCGTGTCAAGTCAGCGGGAAAACACTGGCAGTGACATCATCGAAGTGAAATATTGGGAATTATTATACATACAGGACACTTTTTCGATGGAATAAAAACATGTATTCTGTTCCCTTCTAGCAGGTTTCATTAATTTGGTTCGATAGCATGCAATATTGTTATATATCACTTATCCTGTGTGTATTACGTCACTGTACCCAATGGAGAATGAGCGTTGAATATGGTTTACGATACAGCCTGGTTGTCAAGACAACATAACATCACACGTCAGAGCTGATGCGAATATGTAGTGAGAGAGGTTTGTACTGTGCATTTCTTTGTTCGCCGGGAAAGAGAAAGATGCGTTGAACACCTGAAAGGCTACCAAAACTTCATTAGATATTCTTCGCGCATATTTACAAGAGAAAAGCATACCAATGGACATCGAAAAACTGGAAAAGAGTGTGTATAATAATAATAATAATATTGGCTGGCTTTTTTTCATGGTATATCAGATATATTCCATTCAGTTAGCATGATATTGAACGAGTCGAAGATGAGTTCAGTATCATGCTAGCTGAATGGAATATATCTGATATACCACGAAAAAAAAAGCCAGCCATTACTCAGATGTATTTCATAAGAAAAATTACTTTTTCAAAATGAGAAGATAATCTTCATATCTTCAAGCCAAAATGTGATTTTCTTTTTATTATATAGACACATTCACAAACAAAAAGTACCCAAATTTCTCCAAACAATTCATCGATTTCCTCGCAAGTGACATATAGAGAAATATGTCATAGTTTTGGTTTTCCATGCCCCAGATGTAGCTCGAATGAAAAATACAAGTGCCGTATTTCCCAGAAAAACACTCATGTCTCATCTCATCTCATTATCTGTAGCCGCTTTATCCTGTTCTACAGGGTCGCAGGCAAGCTGGAGCCTATCCCAGCTGACTACGGGCGAAAGGCGGGGTACACCCTGGACAAGTCGCCAGGTCATCACAGGGCTGACACATAGGTGGGGTTTACATTAGACCGTATCAGCGGATCATCAGATTAACGTTTTTAAAACGATTAGCGTGCACACAGCAACGCCAATACACAATTCGCGTGCACACAGCAATGCCAATACACGGATACGCTCGGCTCCGCAGGCATCCTGCGCTCCAAATCACTCCGCCCTGAACAGCGAGTGCCCTCTGGAGGGTGCGCACTCCGGCCCTGCGCAGCTCACAGAGCGCGCGAGTGAAGTGCACGAGCAGTGATTTGGGACTGAGCCGCTGTGTGTGTGATCTCAGTGCATATCGGGCATGCGCGTCACTTACCACTTGCAAGTGGAAGGATGGCAAGCCTAAAGACAATCATAACTACACAATGGGCAGTATTTGCATCAGTATTTGCAGTATTTTCATACTTTTATACTCTTTAATGAAAGGTGATACAAGGCGGAAGTCCGCGCCGTTTTTCAGCAGTCGCGTCACATGACCAACGCCAGCGAATCAGGAAGGTGGATGTCACAGTGACGTTGTCCAATGACGACGCCAGCTAGAGCTCAGCACAGTGTATCCGCGTATTCTCAATGTTTACACAGCACCGGACCAGACACGATCTGGATTGAATACGTGGACCCTGGCGGATTCCCGTTTCCAGGCGTTTTAATGTAAACGGACAGTGCATCCGCGAAGAAAACGAGACAGATACGGTCTAATATAAACTTGGCCATAGACACAGACAACCATTCACACTCACACTCACACCTACGGTCAATTTAGAGTCACCAGTTAACCTAACCTGCATGTCTTTGGTCTGTGGGGGAAACCGGAGCACCCGGAGGAAACCCACGCGGACACGGGGAGAACATGCAAACTCCGCACAGAAAGGCCCTCGCCGGCCACGGGGCTCGAACTCGGACCTTCTTGCTGTGAGGCAACAGCGCTAACCACTACACCACCGTGCCGCCACACTCATGTCTATATAATAAATAATTATCGGTTCTGTCTATTAATTATTCATATAGAAAAGAAAGTATGTTCATATACAATACATCTTATATAAAATCAGAGGCTAAAAATAGAGCAGAAATACGTATTGGAAATGTATTGAATACTGCACTGTGATGTAGGAGCTTAGTTTGACAAAGCTGATATTTCCGGTAGTCTTGGCTAAGGGTGCTACAAAAAATAGGACTGCTTCAACATTTCATGTTCTAAGAAGAACAAGAAGCTGACAATCACCCAGCCCTTTCCGACACCCTCAACAGTTAGGTCGGTGGGCCTGTCCCGTGTATACTACAGCTTCTGAAACTGCCTCGGATACTTACCGTAAGCTTATCGAGACCTGGCTCACAGCTGGCTTCATTACAGAACTCTTAAACTCTTTATTTGCCAGTGTGAAATTAAACATCTGTAACATCAAGAGTTTGCACAATAGAAGGGCCATGTGGGACATGGTGTTACTTCATATGCTGAAGATACTGTTGAGCAACAAATGTGCAAGTACGATTGTTAAACACAGGTGTTTAATAAGAGCTGGTGGAATACACCAATCACAGAGCACATGACACACACGACCAGTGCACCCGGACACTGACAATATGACTAAGTGTGCAAAGACTGCAAAGTCACAAGCCTCTTAATGTCAGTGCTCACTCACAGACACACACAGTCTCTTTGAGGAAGTCACAGGTGCCCTTCTGAAAAACAGAAGTATTAATGACCTTTGTTTCCCTAAATACCTTCAATGAAAGACACTAAGACCTTCACAGCTATCTAACAATATCGCGCACACACACACTCTCACTCTCTCTCGCTTTCTCGCTGTCCGAGGCATGCGTAGAGGTGGGCTGTGCCAAAGGAGGATGGGGATAAATGCTTGAGATTCTGTGCTACTCTCTGTGCTCCTTTTCGCTTAGTAACATTTTTCTTTAACTCAATCATGTTTAACTCCAGACGACCAAGACAGTCTGGCATTGCGGAGATCGCAGTGTATGAGTGAGTGAGTGAGAGAGAGAGAGATTTCTGTCACAGAAAGGAAGCAGCTCTCCTCTATACTGTCTAGAGTAAACACATTAAAAGCCACATTTTTCCAGAGCTGTGTGCCTAACATGTGACCAGAGGAAGTGTCCTCTGTATGTTGTATGAGGCCCGTTTTGTCTTTTCTCCTCCATGGTTAGACACAGTTCAGCCAAAATTAAATATACGTTAATTTGCCCTCAAATGTAATCGATCTATTTTACGAATATAGCTACTGAGCCAAAGAAAATCTTTTGAGGAAAGTGAGTGAAAATTTCTTGGCTGTTCCTTTGAAAAGGCCAATAATGACTGTGCTACTACCAAAATCGGACAGGAAATGATGTCACAAAGCCCCCTTGTTTGGGATCTCGTGTACCAGAGATGTATGTAATTCCTATCTCTGTCTTCTCCCTGTAGTGATGACGGCTATGCTCCCAAAGCACAAACAGCCACAGCAGTATATACTAGAGGATGATAATCTTTTACCAAATAAACATTTGATAGTCATTTTGAAAGTCAATGCAGGAACAACCAAATTTAGAAGAAAAAAAAAATCCCTCTACTGGCTAAGGTCAAGTGAGAAAAATAAGATCGACTGGCTGAATCCCAAACAGCCATCTATCTTGGATTTAAATATGCCATTTGTCCGATCTAACACTCAGTGCGTTTACATGCACATAGAGAGAATTGAATTTCTGCCGTTGCTCGACTGAAATCGAAGTTCAAAATGCCATGTATACACCTTAATTCGGCTGAAATTGAACCGAACTTGATTTCTCGGAATCGAGCTACACGACCTAGATTATGTGATTTCCGCCGAGCGACTTAGTGCATGTATACCCTATTGAGCTACGTATTCGAGCTACTTACTTCAGCACTGCCCCTTCCGGAAGTGACGAGTGACGAGACCACAAGCGGGAAACACAACAGCCTTGGTCGGCATGACAACGAATCATGACAACGGCATGAATCTTTTCTTTTTGTGGCATTGTTTGCACTGTTAAAATTTAGCTCACTTACTGTATCACCAAATACATCTGTACAGCTGTTGCATAGCTGTGAATTGTGTACATAAACAAGTCACCGTATTTGTGTGTGTGTGTGTGTGTGTGTGTGTGTATGTAGATATATGTCCAACATCTGAAGAATGTCAATAAAAACAAAACAATTGAACTTTTTGTGTGTTTATTAAGACATAAGTTAAATTGTAAGCAAAAAATGGACTTTAGAAAAATATACAATTGTGCAAAATAAGTTGTCTTACAAAACAGTGGTCTGCGCAGGACAGTTTGTAGCCATACAGTCTGTTAGAGCAAGCCTAACAGCTTGAGCACAGAACTTGTGAACACGGAACTGCCAGTGTTGCCAGATTGGGCGGTTTTAAGTGCATTTTGGCGGATTTGAACATGTTTTGGGCTGGAAAACGTCAGCAGTATCTGGCAACACTGCTGATAACTTTGTTTATACTCTTGAATAGCTCTTCATGACGACAACCGGAAGTGTACCAACACGATGGGGCGTGTAGCGCCACCTGTGGCTCGAGTGCACAATGTACCTCACACAATAGCTCGATTTGCTTGTGTGCATGTAGGATTGGATTTCTCTAGCACCCCTGCTGGGACCCTTAGCTCGATTACCGACAGTAGCTCGATTTGGATGTGCATGTAAACGCACTGACTGTTACCACAAGCTGCTGTTAAGCAGACTCAATGATATGGTGTTGGTGACAAGGCTACAGAGTGGTTTAAGAGTTACCTTGCAGACAGAACCCAGTGTGTATATGCAATTGGGCACGTCAAGTTTTATGGTGCTCTCTAAGGTTCAATATTAGCCCCTGTCTTCTCATCTCATCATCTCTAGCCGCTTTATCCTGTTCTACAGGGTCGCAGGCAAGCTGGAGCCTATCCCAGCTGACTACGGGCGAAAGGCGGGGTACACCCTGGACAAGTCGCCAGGTCATCGCAGGGCTGACACATAGACACAGACAACCATTCACACTCACATTCACACCTACGGTCAATTTAGAGTCACCAGTTAACCTAACCTGCATGTCTTTGGACTGTGGGGGAAACCGGAGCACCCGGAGGAAACCCACGCGGACACGGGGAGAACATGCAAACTCCACACAGAAAGGCCCTCGCCGGCCACGGGGCTCGAACCCGGACCTTTTTGCTGTGAGGCGACAGCGCTAACCACTACACCACCGTGCCGCCCAGCCCGTCTTATTTTTATAAATAATATTGGGAAGGAAACAGTGATGCATGAAAGTTTGTGAACCCTTTAGAATTTTCTCTATTTCTACATAAATATGACCTAAAACATCATCAGATTTTCACACAAGTCCTAAAAGTAGATAAAGAGAACCCGGTTAGACAAATGATACAAAAATATTATACTTGGTCATTTATTTATTGAGGAAAATCATCCAATATTACATATCTGTGAGTGACAAAAGTATGTGAACCTCTAGGATTAGCAGTTAATTTGAAGGTGAAATTAGAGTCAGGTGTGAGTGGGCATCCTGTTTTATTTAAAGAACAGGGCTCTATCAAAGTCTGATCTTCACAACACGTTTGTGGAAGTGTATCATGGCACGAACAAAGGAGATTGCTGAGGACCTCAGAAAAAGTGTTGTTGATGCTCATCTGGCTGGAAAAGGTTACAAAACCATCTCTAAAGAGTTTGGACTCCACCAATCCACAGTCAGACAGACTGTGTACAAATGCAGGAAATTCAAGACCATTGTTACCCTCCCCAGGAGTGGTCGACCAACAAAGATCACTCCAAGAGCAAGGCGTGTAATAGTCGGCGAGGTCACAAAGGACCCCAGAGTAACTTCTAAGCAACCGAAGGCCTCTCTCACATTGGCTAATGTTAATGTTCATGAGTCCACCATCAGGAGAACACTGAACGACAATGGTGTGCATGGCAGGATTGTAAGGAAAAAGCCACTGCTCTCCAAAAAGAACATTACTGCTCATCTGCAGTTTGCTAAAGATCACGTGGACAAGCCAGAAGGCTATTGGAAAAATGTTTTGTGGACGGATGAGACCAAAATAGAACTTTTTGGGTTAAATGAGAAGCATTATGTTTGGAGAAAGGAAAACACTGCATTCCAGCATAAGAACCTGATCCCATCTGTGAAACATGGTGGTGGTAGTATCATGGTTTGGGCCTGTTTTGCTGCATCTGGGCCAGAACGGCTTGCCATCATTGATGGAACAATGAATTCTGAATTATACCAGCGAATTCTAAAGGAAAATGTCAGGACATCTGTCCGTGAACCGAATCTCAAGAGAAGGTGGGTCATGCAGCAAGACAACGACCCTAAGCACACAAGTCGTTCTACCAAAGAATGGTTAAAGAAGAATAAAGTTAATGTTTTGGAATGGCCAAGTCAAAGTCCTGACCTTAATCCAGTCAAAATGTTGTGGAAGGACCTGAAGCGAGCAGTTCATGTGAGGAAACCCACCAACATCCCAGAGTTGAAGCTGTGCTGTACGGAGGAACGGGCTAAAATTCCTCCAAGCCGGTGTGCAGGACTGATCAACAGTTATCGGAAACGTTTAGTTGCAGTTATTGCTGCACAAGGGGGTCACACCAGATACTGAAAGCAAAGGTTCACATACTTTTGCCACTCACAGATATGTAATATTGGATCATTTTCCTCAATAAATAAATGACCAAGTATAATATTTTTGTCTCATTTGTTTAACTGGGTTCTCTTTATCTACTTTTAGGACTTGTGTGAAAATCTGATGATGTTTTAGTCATATTTATGCAGAAATATAGAAAATTCTATAGGGTTCACAAACTTTCAAGCACCACTGTATGCTTACAGCTAAAGTGCATCTTTATGCAGACAAAATAATAAGTCTACTCAATTGTCTCTACTCTGAACCAGGCTGCTGATGAGCTCCAGACTCCTTTTCAATAGCTGCAGGCCTCTCTGTATGATCTAAAGTTGGTTCTTAACGCTAAGAAAACCAAATTAGTTATCTTTTCCAGCTCCCGCTCCCAGATCTCAGATATTGTTGGCAATCATACCTAAGGAGTGGACTCAGTTGAAAAAGTATCATTCTACATGTACTTTGGGATTTGTTTGGACAATGTGCTCTCTTTTAGAGAGCATATTGAGCAGCTTGAGAAGAAACTTAAGGTCAGGCTGGATTTTATTATCAAAATAGGGCCTGTCTTACTTTAGCAATTCGGAAAATGCTTGTACAGGCTACGTCCTTAAGTGTTCTAGGTTATGGGGACATTATTTTCATACATGCTGCCTTGATTCTGTATACCATAGTTGTTGTTGTTTTTTTTCATTTTATGTCTATAATTTACATCATTGTGTACTTTATGATCTGATTTCTTCACCTTCATTAAGTCTAAGGAAATAGCAATTTCTTTTACAATTCTTTTAAAATTCTTTTAAAAATATTTTTATTTACAAAGCCACACTGGGTAAACTCCCTTTTTATCTGCGTAATCTTCTTTTACTTACCAACAACTATTATAATTTTCACTCCTCTAGACGGCTGCCCTATAACGTACCCAGGATTTGCTCAGAACTTGGCAGAACGGCTTTCTCCTATTTTGCACCCTGGACATGGAATAACGTTAAGAGCACACTTCAGCTGAATTTTTTTTTTTTTTTCCGTGGGAAAGTTCCAAGCTCTGATAAAAAAAAAAAAAACTAAGAGTGCAATTTCTGTTCCTCTGCTGGATTTTGTATTATGTATCTGTAGTCTCTGTTTTCACTAAGCTTGATTTTATAACGATTGTAACCTTGTAATGGTGTGCTTTCTTCACTAGGTCTTACTCAAAAAAGAGATCTTAATATCAAGGGAGTTCGTGGTTAAATAAAGGCTAAATTAAAAGAGAGAAAGTTACCTTCCTCTCTGGAGTAATAGATCAAATTCTCAGACATCTTAAGATTCTGTTGTCCATTTGAGTCCATATTAGTGAAAGATCCACCCCCTCCCTGAAAGAAAAAGAAAGTAAGTTAGCATGAGAAAGGGAAAGAAAGAGAGAGAGAGAGAGAGAGAGAGAGAGAGATGCTGAGTGTGCAGTGTTGCCCTTCTGATTCCCATAAAAACTCAAATTCCCTTTTGCCTTTGGAAATTCCCAGCATGTATCCGGAACATGCCTAGACATTCCCTTTTCATTCAGTACACAAACACAAACAACCAGAAACAAGGAAACCTGATGCAGTTTAGTACTTCATAATAATCTACTTCTCACATTTCTTCATATACGGCATTTTACACTTATTTAACCTCCTAGGGCTTAGCGGTCACATGCGTGGACAGCACTTTACGGAAATTCGGAACAAGAATCCACATATGTGGACATACTTTTTCTCTAAAAGTACATCTTATCAAAAGATGATGCTTAGTTTTTATTCTAATCAGGTTCTAATAAGCCCAAATAGCAAAGAGAAATAAAAAATGCATGTAAAAAAACAGCTTGGGCCTTAGGAGGTTAAGCCTAGACTGGTACCAAAATTCAAAAAAGTGCTTATTTAAGGAGTTAAAGGCATTTTTGAGACAAAGTCGGCAAACAGTCTTATTTTGTCAATTTGGGTGTGCCAAATTCAAATCTGCAATATGCCGAGCTCTATCTGACCTCTGTTGACCTCTAGAGGTCATTGAACTTTGGGCCTGTAAACGTCTCAGCTGAACCCAGTTTCTCAGCTTTCTAAGGAATGAAATGTACTAAAATGATTAATGAAGTTAGCAAATAGCCTTGTTTGTTAAATGTTTGGGTGCTGAATTCATTTTTCATTTGTAAAACGACATATGACCTCTGATAACCTCAAGGTCATTAAACTTGGCCTATAGAGGTTTTCGACCCACGTGACCGTTGCCATGTCAACAAGTAGCCGGCGCCATTTTGACGGTCACAAATATGGCGACTACCGGTAGCGATACACTGTTGATCATGACGAAGTCTCATTGTCGAGTATTTTATCCGGCCTAGATGACGCGAGTAAGAAGCGATATCACCAGAAAATCAATGATGCTGGTGTACGTGATCCGTACACGTTACCACGCTATCTTTTTCTGGCTTTGTGATCTTCCTGACCTGCAGTCAGGCGTGTGGGAAATACCAGGGAAAAAACATAAAAGAAAAAGGAGCGAGATGCAGAAAACACCTTCACTATCCAGCGACGTAGGGCATTTACAGGGCGAGCAGAGGGAGAGGTATTTGCAAAAATTGAGGTTAGCAGGCTTAGAGAACGACGTTTACCTGCTTCCACCAGGATTGTTCACTGACGTACGGAAGTACACCAAGCCCTCGTCTTTACCTGACTTCGGCCCACATGATCTGTATACCTATGTCGTTAAAAACCAGGCTGGGTAACATGCCTAGATCAGCGGGTCGTCCCTGGAGCCGGTGGTCGCCATCTTATTACAGCTAAGGTTTGTTCACATTTTCATTTACTTTCGGTCCTCAGGATAAACAAAATGTTATTAAATGTCATTGAAATAACTTCTTAGTCTGTTGAGACATGGCCCGTTTAAATTTGCTGTTACCAGGCAATGACCAAGAACTGTATTATTAGGGTCGGTGTAGTTGTAGCAGTGCGCTAGCAGCTAGCTGTTAGCACTAGCTAATGTCAACAACAGTAGCTGGTATGTTACTGTAGCAATGTTTACGTTCAGTCATTTGGATGACTGTTAAAACCTTTCAGTCTCAAGTTTTTCCTTTACTGGATTTACTAGTTTACTGAGCTAGCGTGCTTGCTCCCAGCCTGCCCGAGCGCGCTAGCTCAGTAAACTAGTAAATCCAGTAAAGGAAAAACGAGACTGAAAGGTTTTAACAGTCATCCAAATGACAATGTAAACATTGCTACAGTAACATACTAGCTACTGTTGTTGACATTAGCTAGCTTGACCTTCAAAATGGCGGACACCGGGGCGTCACGTCACCTGTGACATCATGTCGAAATCCTCTATAGGCCTATGCATTTAACAGCATTTTTAAACTGACTTTACTCCCCCAAAAAGAATATGAACAGACAAACAACAAATAGAAAGGAACAAATACAACATTAAATGCCAGTCCATGTACATGTGACTTACTTTTCACAATGAGAATGCCTAGGCGATCACCTTACATAACATTGCATTACATTTAGCGGTTATTGTTTATACAAAGCTACTGAAAAAAGGACAGATTCAGCAGCATACAAAATGTGGGGGCATACAGGGTATACAGCTTAATCAGGGTTAGGATATATGAGAGTTTTTTTCTTTGTTGTTTGTTTTTTGCTTTGTTTTGTTTTAAACGGGGTAAAGCCTTTACAAAAAACAAACAACAAAGAAAAAAACTCTCATATATATACTAACCCTGATTAAGCTGTATACCCTGTATGCCCCCACATTTTGTATGCTGCTGAATCTGTCCTTTTTTCAGTAGCTTTGTATAAACAATAACCGCTAAATGTAATGCAATGTGGGCGGCACGGTGGTGTAGTGGTTAGCGATGTCGCCTCACAGCAAGAAGGTCCTGGGTTCGAGCCCCGGGGCCGGCGAGGGCCTTTCTGTGTGGAGTTTGCATGTTCTCCCCGTGTCCGCGTGGGTTTCCTCCGGGTGCTCCGGTTTCCCCCACAGTCCAAAGACATGCAGGTTAGGTTAACTGGTGACTCTAAATTGACCGTAGGTGTGAATGTGAGTGTGAATGGTTGTCTGTGTCTATGTGTCAGCCCTGCTATGACCTGGCGACTTGTCCAGGGTGTACCCCGCCTTTCGCCCGTAGTCAGCTGGGATAGGCTCCAGCTCGCCTGCGACCCTGTAGAAGGATAAAGTGGCTAGAGATGATGAGATGAGATGTAATGCAATGTTATGTAAGGTGATCGCCTAGGCATTCTCATTGTGAAAAGTAAGTCACATGTACATGGACTGGCATTTAATGTTGTATTTGTTCCTTTCTATTTGTTTTTTGTCTGTTCATATTCTTTTTGGGGGAGTAAAGTCAGTTTAAAAATGCCGTTAAATGCATAGGCCAAGTTTAATGACCTTGAGGTTATCAGAGGTCATATGTCGTTTTACAAATGAAAAATGAATTCAGCACCCAAACATTTAACAAACAAGGCCATTTGCTAACTTCATTAATCATTTTAGTACATTTCATTCCTGGAACTGGGTTCAGCTGAGACGTTTACAGGCCCAAAGTTCAATGACCTCTAGAGGTCAACAGAGGTCAGATAGAGCTCGGCATATTGCAGATTTGAATTCGGCACACCCAAATTGACAAAATAAGACTGTTTGCCGACTTTGTCTCAAAAATGCCTTTGGGTGTCATAATTCTGGATTTTGGTACCAGTCTAGCCTGCGAGATTAGAGCATTAATAAATACCCTTTCGTCATTCATCCATCTATCTTCAGTAACCGCTTTATGCTTGACAGTCACAGTGGATACGGAGCCATGAACCCTGGGCATGAGGCTAATAAAGCCCGATTTACTGTAATGGGCTGGCCAGGCCATGTGAGAGTGATATTATTCCACACACTTCATCTCAGGCCATGATGTCTCACCTGAAATGCAATCTCACACATCTTGTCCACCCACTCGCTGGTGACTTGCTTTTCAGCTGCAAACACATGCGTCTTGTCATTGGTCTCCACGCAGAAGGCGGCCATGTTCTCTTTCGGACAGCTTTCGGTGACGGCAGGAAGAATGCTGATGCACTCTGACAGGCGGATGATCTTTTTGTCTAGTTTTTTCGTGTTGGGTTTTTCTGTGCCGCTGCCTGCGCAGTCAAAAAACTCGAGTCGTGCAATGCCGTTCTGACTCGCAGGATACAGCACGAACCAGTTCTTCTTCCATTTCTGAAAACAGATCGAATAGATTTGATACAGTTTGACAGAAGCAATGGCACAAGGCCTTGGGGGAATGCCAGGTACACTTAATGGGTCTTGGCACAAGCAAAGCGCTATACACACACAGAGCAATCAAGGTTGAAGAATTGCGCCACTTAAATAGACATGGTATTGTTTAGCTGAAAGAGGAAGTGATTTGTGATGCCCTTTACTAGAAGATCAAACATGGGGTCATGAATGTTAAGCTTGCTGGTGGATTATCAAGAATCATTTGAATTGGAAAGCTGCCTTTCATCCACAATGAACTGAGACTGGATCTGCAACATTCCATCATTTCTACACCCCAAATAGCCTCTCAGTGTTTGGCATCATACCCATAAGAGAGACTTCTGACTTACATCACTGCGTCTTTATTTAACGTTTGGGTGACTATACTGAGGTTACCACAAGGAAACCTGCTGCCAGTGACTATGACAGCCTGTCCTCCAGATGCACAAAAGAGGGAAGGAAAGCTGGGAGGTTGCATGAATAAACAAACTGTGACCAAGAACACGTGTGTGTGTGTGTGTGTGTGTGTGTGTGTGTGTGTGTGTGTGTGTGTGTAACAGTAACATGGCTCACCACAATATAGTGTATTAGTATCATAGTGTATAGTGTCATATTTGCATATGACATCGACCCGTATCCTGCAAACTGATACTGTACTATTAATACATTTTGACTTTCCACCAGTCTCCAACTGCTTTCTAACTTTACTATTTCAAAAATAATTTCTCCATTACTCTTACAGGAAGAAAATTTGCCTCTGGGACAGCAGTTATTTTTAATATACTAAACTGTGTGTTAAACAATGAAGGCTTCAATTCCAGTTTAGAAGAATAAAAAAATAATCATGTAACAAAAATGATCTGAAGATATTTGGTCAGATGGCAAATGCATACTGCTGTACAGAGCCAGAATAAGCCATTTTACAATTCTGAGCAAATGCATTAAATACTACACAGGTAATAATAATAATAATAATAATAATAATAATGCATGATATGAACAGAAATAGCATTTCTATTTATAATGCTACATATCTCTTGTACTATGATTAAACAAACTGGAAAATCAGTGATCCATCACAATTAATAATTGGCCTGTATCAGTTTAATTAAAAAAAAGTTACTATATTTATTCACTTTACAAAGAAATCATGATTATTTATTTATTTATTTATCATAGCAATGCCTCGTTTTATTTAAATGCCCACAGAATTTTTTTTCTTTCTTTTCTGGAATCCAAGAAGTTACCAAATAAATAATAATTGTGCATAACTGAACAACATATACATACACAGTACTGTACAAAAGTCTTAGGCGCATGCAAAGAAATGCTGGAGACCAAAAATGGCTTAAAAATAATGAAATTAAATGTTTCAACATTAAAAAAAACACTATAAACAGCAGTAAGCCATAATAAATGAAGCAAAGTCAATATTTGGTGTGAGACGACCCTTTACTTTAAAAAAAAAAATAGTAGTCTCAGGTACAATGAGTGCAGTTTGATGCGGAAATGAGCTGTAGGTTTTACTGAGCATCTTACAGAAGCAGCCACAGTTCTTCTGGACACTTTGACCCTCACACTCGCTTCTTCATTTTGCACCAAAACCCAGCAGCCTTCATTATGTTTTCTTTTTTTAATTTGAAAAGTCATCTCTTATGTAATAAGCTGCTCAGATACAAACATTTAAATTTTTTTTTTACATTTAATTTTGTGCTGGAAAAATGAACGTTTGGACTCTAAGTGTTTTTGTACCGAGTCGATAATGTAGAAGTTGTAAAACAGAAATCTATAACAAAAGTTTGTATGAAAAAAGGGTGCCTAAGACTTTTACACAGTACTGTATATTATACAATGCTCAGCGTAAATGAGTACACCCCCTTTGAAAAGTAACATTTTAAACAATATCTCAATGAACACAAACAATTTCCAAAATGTTGACAAGACAAAGTTTAATATAACATCTGTTTAATTTATAACGGGAAAGTAAGGTTAATAATATAACTTAGATTACACATTTTTCAGTTTTACTCAAATTAGGGTGGTGCAAAAATGAGTACACCCCACAACAAAAACTACTACATCTAGTACTTTGTATGGCCTCCATGATTTTTAATGACAGCACCAAGTCTTCTAGGCATGGAATGAACAAGTTGGCGACATTTTGCAACATCAATCTTTTTCCATTCTTCAACAATGACCTCTTTTAGTGACTGGATGCTGGATGGAGAGTGATGCTCAACTTGTCTCTTCAGAATTCCCTAAAGAAAATCATGTCTTTACACCATAAAGGTGAAGGCTACAAGAAGATCAGCAAAGCTTTACTTATCAGTCAGAATACTGGAGCAAAAGTGGTACAAAAATTTAAGAAAGATGGAACTGCAACCGTCTCACAGAGACGTCCAGGTCATCCACAGAAGTTAACACCTCGACAGGAGTGTCTTCTGATGAGAAGGGTTGAAGAAAATCTGCATGCAAGTTCACTGCAGTTATCTAAAGAAGTAGAAAGCCAAACTGGGGTGACTATTTCCCGTGACACAACACGGTGTACACTGCAGAGGAATGGCATGCATGGATGCCGTTCACGAAAGAAGCCTCTCCTAAAGCCCAGGCACAAAAAAGCCCGCCTAGAGTTTGCCAGGGCCCATGCTGACAAAGATGAAGACTACTGGGACTCTATACTCTGGAGTGATGAGACCAAGATAAATGTTTTTGGAACTGATGGCTTCAAAACTGTATGGCATCGCAAAGGTGAGGAATACAAAGAAAAATGCATGGTGCCTGCAGTGAAACATGGTGGTGGCAGCATCCTTATGTGGGGCTGCATGAGTGCTGCTGGTGTCGGGGAGCTGCATTTCATTGATGGCATCATGAATTCACAGATGTATTGCTCTGTACTGAAAGAGAAGATGCTACCATCACTCCGTGCCCTTGGTCATCGTGCACTTTTCCAACATGACAATGATCCTAAACACACATCTAAGGCCACTGTTGGATTTCTGAAGAAGAACAGGGTGAAAGTCAGTGCGTTTACATGCACATCCAAATCGAGCTACTGTCGGTAATCGAGCTAAGGGTCCCAGCAGGGGTGCCAGAGAAATCCAATCCTACATGCACACAAGGAAATCGAGCTATTGTGTGAGGTACATTGTGCACCTGAGCCACAGGTGGCGCTACACGCCCCATCGTGTTGGTACACTTCCGGTTGTCGTCATGAAGAAGAGCTATTCAAGAGTATAAACAAAGTTATCAGCAGTGTTGCCAGATACTGCTGACGTTTTCCAGCCCAAAACATGTTCAAATCCGCCAAAATGCAAAACCGCCCAATCTGGCAACACTGGCAGTTCCATGTTCACAAGTTCCGTGCTCAAGCTGTTAGGCTTGCTCTAACAGACTGTATGGCTACAAACTGTCCTGCGCAGACCACTGTTTTGTAAGACAACTTATTTTGCACAATTGTATATTTTTCTAAAGTCCATTTTTTGCTTACAATTTAACTTATGTCTTAATAAACACACAAAGTTCAATTTTGTTTTTATTGACATTCTTCAGATGTTGGACATCTATACACACACACACACACACACACACACACACACACACAAATACAGTGACTTGTTTATGCAACAGCTGTACAGATGTATTTGGTGATACAGTAAGTGACCTAAATTTTAACAGTGCAAACAATGCCACAAAAAGAAAAGATTCATGCCGTTGTCATGCCGACCGAGGCTGTTGTGTTTCCCGCTTGTGGTCTCGTCACTCGTCACTTCCGGAAGGGGCAGTGCTGAAGTAAGTAGCTCGAATACGTAGCTCAATAGGGTTTACATGCACTAAGTAGCTCGGCTACAATCGCATAATCTAGGTCGTGTAGCTCAATTCCGAGAAATCAAGTTCGGTTCAATTTCAGCCGAATTAAGGTGTATACATGGCATTTTGAACTTCGATTTCAGTCGAGCAACGGCAGAAATTCGATTCTCTCTATGTGCATGTAAACGCACTGAGTGATTCAGTGGCCAAGTATGTCTCCTGATCTGAACCCAATCGAACACCTATGGGGAATTCTGAAGAGACAAGTTGAGCATCACTGTCCATCCAGCATCCAGTCACTAAAAGAAGTCGTTGTTGAAGAATGGAAAAAGATTGATGTTGCAAAATGTCGCCAACTTGTTCATTCCATGCCTAGAAGACTTGGTGCTGTCATTAAAAATCATGGAGGCCATACAAAGTACTAGATGTAGTAGTTTTTGTTGTGCGGTGTACTCATTTTTGCACCACCCTAATTTGAGTAAAACTGAAAAATGTGTAATCTAAGTTATATTATTAACCTTACTTTCCCGTTATAAGTTAAACAGATGTTATATTAAACTTTGTCTTGTCAACATTTTGGAAATTGTTTGTATTCATTGAGATATTGTTTAAAATGTTACTTTTCAAAGGGGGTGTACTCATTTATGCTGAGCACTATACACACACACACACATTTTATTCAACTGCTTCAAATTAGCTTGTACTATTTGTAATTGTATATACTGCTGTAAAAATATTGATGAAACCCATGATAGCTTATAAAATTGCATTGTGACATTTGATTATGATATCATTATATCGTCATATTGCCCAATCCTAAAAAGCTTGTTTGCATATTTTGCTCTTCTACAAACACCAGTACTGCAATAACAATTAATAAATAATATACATGAAGCCCTGACTGTGGGTGGTAAAAGAGAGCAATTGGACTTGCTTGAAGATTCTTGAAGACGTTTCACCTCTCATCCGAAAGGCTTCTTCAGTTCTGTCTGACTGGTAGGGAGTATCAGGTATTTATCCTCTCATGGATGAAAAGCTCATCTAAGGTGTCGTTGAGTCATCCTGTTGGTGTGGGTCACCGGGGGCTGAATGTGAATGGCCTCGAGAGTCGTTAGGGTGATCAATGGAATGCTGATTCTCTCTGTCCTCCTGTGAGCCACTGAAAACAGCTGGGTTTTCAGTGCAGTGAGCAATGCATGGACTCGTATATTGGTGAAACCAAACAACCGCTTCACAGGCGTATGGCTCAACACAGGAGAGCCAGTTCCTCAGGCCAGGACTCTGCTGTCTACCTTCATCTTAACAACAAAGGACACTCATTTCAGGATTGCAACGTACGCATTTTAGCCAGAGAGGATCGTTGGTATGAGTGAGGAGTTAAAGAAGCCATTTTTGTCAACCTGGAACGGCCATCACTGAACAGAGGTGGGGGTCTAAGACATAATTTATCAGCCACCTACAATGCAGTCCTTGGCACACTTCCCAGACAACTGAATGCACACCAAAACCCAGCTGTTTTCAGTGGCTCACAGGAGGACAGAGAGAATCAGCATTCCATTGATCACCTTAACGGGCAATCCATTGATCACCCTAACGACTCTCGAGGCCGTTCACAACCAGCCCCCAGTTGACCCACACCAACAGGATGACTCAACGACACCTTAGGCTACATCCACACGACAACAGCAACGAGATGTTATTTAAAAATATATCGCGTCCAAATGGGCAACGATCAGTAAAATATCAGGTCCATATGGCAACGCAACGCTTGCTGAAAACGATGCAATACACATGCCACACCTCTAGGGGCGCTGTAAGACGGTCCCTTCGGAGACACCAGAACAATAGAAGAAGTTAGGACGCATGCGCATAAACTATTATGCGCGAGACTTCATATTAGCCACAAAGTCAGAAAAATCTGTTCGTAAAATTACATTATAATGACCAAATACAATGAAAAGTATTTTTCCAGTCTCACCTGTGAAAGGTAATCCCATGTGATCCCGTTTGGACGGTACAGTTAAACACAGCTAATCTTTATTCTCCGCTTTGACCTATCCAATATGGCGGCGAGGATGACGTATGATTCTACGCGGAAGGCGGCGTCTTTAATGGTCCGGAATAAATTGAATGCTACACGTTGATGGATTAATTTGTTGTTTCTCACCTGTGAAAGGTAATCCCATGTGATCTCGTTTGGACGGTACAGTTAAACACAGCTAATCTTTATTCTCTGCTTTGACCTCTCCAATATGGCGGCGAGGATGACGTATGATTCTACGTGGAAGGCGGCGTCTTTAATGGTCCGGAATAAATTGAATGCTACACGTTGATGGATTAATTTGTTGTTTCTCACCTGTGAAAGGTAATCCCATGTGATCTCGTTTGGACGGTAAACCTGTTGGTACAGTTAAACGCAGCACATGAATCTTTATTCTCCGCTTTGACCTGTCCAATATGGCGGCGAGGATGACGTATGATTCTACGCGGAAGGCGGCGTCTTTAATGGTCCGGAATAAATTGAATGCTACACGTTGATGGATTAATTTGCTCTTCTGCGCCCTTTTTGAGGAATGTATTGTAGGACTTACTGTAAACCAACATCTGAAGAGGTGAGATCGCTCCTTTTTTTCCCTATTTTTGCTGGCGGGATTAACTCTGCCCTAAGGGCAGAGTCTCTCTCTCTCTCTCTCACTTTGCACCATTACACAATAAATATTCACAGTAAAAATATTTTGTAAGCGCGTTTCATGAACCAAGTTATAGGATTTGTTGACAACTCGCATCGAGTTCGTTACACTTCTACCCGGCGTGAAGCACTCACAGTCATGTGGTTGTGACGTCATCGTAAACAAATCCGTTCTACTCATCCAGACGACTTCACAACGGCAACGTTGCCAGATCTTTCCACTCTGGAACCCGTTCTCAAAAAGATTGCGTTTTGGGCACCCAAAACGCCGGTGCCGTGTGGACGCCAGGCCTAAACGATAAGCAATTGTATCGGAGTCACCTGAATCTGTTGCCGTGTGGACAGGGCCTTAGATGAGCTTTTCATCCATGAGAGGATAAATACGTGATACTCCCTACCAGTCAGACAGAACTGAAGAAGCCTTTTGGATGAGAGGTGAAACGTCTTCAAGAATCTTCAAGCAAGTCCAGTTGCTCTCTTTTACCACCCACAGTTACTATGACCTGGATGACTGAGAATCTTCACAGACATGAAGCCCTGACATAGAACAAAAAGATCTTCCATTCAACCTCCATTCGATTATCAAAGCCTTTTTTGGTTGTTATGACTGCACATAAAGCCGTAAAGGCAGATATGCTGGTGTGCTCCAAGAAAACTAGTGTCAATAGATTTATTATAAATGTGAGAACCAAACTCCAGTGCTGAGGAACTGTGAACTCCACAGCCAATCAATTTCTCATTTAAAGCGGCCATTACATTATTGCAACACTACACATCAAGTCAAGCCACCTAGTGAAAGACAGTCTGGTTAGGTCATCAAGGCATCCGGTTACATTACTACAAGTCGTATTCCACAACTGTGTACTTCTTGCGATTTCATTCCGGCTGAGCAAACAGAGCATTGTGCCGTTCTGATATTCTGACAGTCAAAATGTTAAATGCAGGAATGATAATGTCGCGCACTAAAACCAAGAGTATGAATGAACGTTACAAGTAAATATGTGAGAGGAACATGGGGGGGAAATGTAGCACATGGTCACACTGCTTCAACAGGACAAAAAAAAACATCTCTAGTAAAAGCTTCAAAGATGCAATTGGGGGGGAAGCACGCACACGCATACACACAACTTATCAGGGAGCAACGAATCTGCTTTATTAATCTATAATGTACATGTGCATCTGCCAGTGCAGCAAAAAGGAAATGTGTGGGATTACCCTGAGTGCTTTGCTTCCTCCAACACACTGCAGGTGTACAGAAAATCAGCAGATCTCCATCTGCAAAACTCATCTGAGCCTACTTTCCCGAAAGCGCCACAGCAAAAACCAATTTCATACTACAGAGGGTTCAGAATGACACTCGTGTCCTTTCTTACAGTCAAAATTATACCAGTAGCTTTCAAAAGGAAAAAAAAGCGGCCATTTTTTTTTTGAACATCTGGAATGATTACATACTCACTGTATTTATCTAGAGCAAACCAGTAGCTGATGTGGAGACTACCTAGATGTGAAGACGTATATAAAAACTAATATCTGTTTTTTTTTTAATATATATTTTTTATTTTTATTTATTTTTTTCTTCTTCCACTGGTTTTTATTTATTTATTTATTTCTCTTTCTTACTTGAAAAGTACTCGTACTAAAGAGAATGTTGATCAAGGCTAACGGAATGGAGGCGAGATTTGGTCGAGGGGAAATATGACGTACAGGTACAAGAATATGGACTGATATTTACGAAGATATATTCAACATCAAGGGAAGGGGAAAAGGGGAAAAAAAGATAAATTTTTAATTTCTAGAATTACAAGCAAGTGTAACTGTATATAATATACATCTCCCATGTGTTTGTTAAGTTTGTTTGTATATACGTAGTTGTCAAATAAAAAATAAGTTTAAAAAAAAACTAATATCTGTAGAGAATATTGAATTTAAATCTAAATCAAGTGACCCAGAGAACAGACACAGCTAACAGTTTATAAAAATAAATTTATACATATACAACAGGCACAGTCTGTGCAAGCATACCAAATATCAAAGACACGCGGTTAGGTTAATATGGGACGGTCTCGGGCTGAGGTGCCCTTGAGCGAGACACCGAACTCCCAACTGCTCCCCGGGCGCTGTTAGCATGGCTGCCCACTGCTCTGGGTGTGTGTGTGTGTTCACTGCTTCAGATGGGTTAAACGCAGAGAGGAATTTCACAAGCATGTGATGAATAAATTTCTTCTTCTATCCTCTAGCCTTATCAACATGACTAATTACAGTTTAAGATACATCTATAACACACCGCAAATGGATCACTTATTATTGTAGGGTGTGCCTATAACAGCCTGTGTTGAAATTTGATAGAAATAAAATGAGTGAAACGGAAAAAGAAAACAACACATTTAGCACAGTTGCTAATGCTATACGTGGGTAACTTAATATGCAAATTCTGTGCTAACATTCTGTGTGCTAACACACTCCTTTTACTCCTTTTTAAGTTCTGCCTGAGAAAGTTTATCAAGCAATTTACCATTGTAATTGTTTATCAGCTTTAAAGAACATTATTCTATGCAATATGGTGGTACAGTGGTGAACGCGGTTGCCTCACAGCAACCTCATGGCTGACTGGGGGATTTCTGCGTGGAGCTTGCATGTTCTCCTTGTGTCTGTATGGGTTTTCTTGGGGTGCTCCGGTTTCTCTTACAGTCCAATGACGTGGATTTGGTCGACTCGCTACTCTAAATTGGCTATAGGTGTGAATGTGAGTGTGAATGGTTGGTTGTTCGTCTCTGTGTTAGCCTTGTGATCAACTGGTGATCTGTCCAGGATGGGATGTCCCCTGCCTTTCATCCAAAGTGAGCTGGGATTGGCTCCAGCTTTCCCCTGTGACCCTGATGGATAAGCAGGATAAATAATGGATATGGATGGATGGATGGATGGATGGATGGATGGATGGATGGATATGTAGAATATCAATAAACAATACTAAAATAATGGCAAGAATTTTTATGAGGTATATTTTGTAGCCTCCCTTATAAACAAATGTTTATGTATATGTTCCATGCATTTTGGGATGAGAACCCTTCGACTGGTTAGTCAGACAGAACTGAGGAAGCCTTTTGGACGAGAGGTGAAACGTTTTCAAGAATCTTCAAGCAAGTCCAGTTGCCCATTTCTACCACCCACAGTCATAACGGATGTAATGTAATGGTCATTTCTTCCCCCGTCTATATGAGCGTACCTAACTTCAGTTGAGGTCAGGGCTCACAGGTTTACACCATATATACAGTGGTGCTTGAAAGTTTGTGAACCCTTTAGAATTTTCTATATTTCTGCATAAATATGACCTAAAACATGATCAGATTTTCACACAAGTCCTAAAAGTAGATAAAGAGAACCCAGTTAAACAAATGAGACAAAAATATTATACTTGGTCATTTATTTATTGAGGAAAATGATACAATATTACATATCTGTGAGTGGCAAAAGTATGTGAACCTTTGCTTTCAGTATCTGGTGTGACCCCCTTGTGCAGCAATAACTGCAACTAAACGTTTCCAGTAACTGTTGATCAGTCCTGCACACCGGCTTGGAGGAATTTTAGCCCATTCCTCCATACAGAACAGCTTCAACTCTGGGATGTTGGTGGGTTTCTTCACATGAACTGCTCGCTTCAGGTCCTTCCACAAGATTTTGATTGGATTAAGGTCAGGACTTTGACTTGGCCATTCCAAAACATTAACTTTATTCTTCTTTAACCATTCTTTGGTAGAACGACTTGTGTGCTGAGGGTCGTTGTCTTGCTGCATGACCCACCTTCTCTTGAGATTCAGTTCATGGACAGATGTCCTGACATTTTCCTTTAGAGTTTGCTGGTATAATTTAGAATTCATTGTTCCATCAATGATGGCAAGCCGTCCTGGCCCAGATGCAGCAAAACAGGCCCAAACCATGATACTACCACCACCATGTTTCACAGATGGGATAAGGTTCTTATGCTGGAATGCAGTGTTTTCCTTTCTCCAAACATAACGCTTCTCATTTAAAGCAAAAGTTCTATTTTGGTCTCATCCATCCGCAAAACATTTTTCCAATAGCCTTCTGGCTTGTCCACGTGATCTTTAGCAAACTGCAGATGAGCAGCAATGTTCTTTTTTGAGAGCAGTGGCTTTCTCCTTGCAACCCTGCCATCCACACCATTGTTGTTCAGTGTTCTCCTGATGATGGACTCATGAACATTAACATTCGCCAATGTGAGAGAGGCCTTCAGTTGCTTAGAAGTTGCCCTGGGGTCCTTTGTGACCTCGCTGACTATTGCACGCCTTGCTCTTAGAGTGATCTTTGTTGGTCGACCACTCCTGGGGAGGGTAACAATGGTCTTGAATTTCCTCCATTTGTACACAATCTGTCTGACTGTGGATTGGTGGAGTCCAAACTCTTTAGAGATGGTTTTGTAACCTTTTCCAGCCTGATGAGCATCAACAGCGCTTTTTCTGAGGTCCTCAGAAATCTCCTTTGTTCGTGCCATGATACACTTCCACAAACATGTGTTGTGAAGATCAGACTTTGATAGATCCCTGTTCTTTAAATAAAACAGGGTGCCCACTCACACCTGATTGTCATCCCATTGATTGAAAACACCTGACTCTAATTTCACCTTCAAATGAACTGCTAATCTTCGAGGTTCACATACTTTTGCCACTCACAGATATATAATATTGGATCATTTTCCTCAATAAATAAATGACCAAGTATAATATTTTTGTCTCATTTGTTTAACTGGGTTCTCTTTATCTACTTTTAGGACTTGTGTGAAAATCTGATGATGTTTTAGGTCATATTTATGCAGAAATATAGAAAATTCTAAAGGGTTCACAAACTTTCAAGCACCACTGTACGTCCACTAAGTAGATGCAAGTTCATCTATATCATGTTTGCAGTGTTTTGGGCGAAGCAAAGTTTTATTAGGTAAGATACAGTAGAATAAATCCATTTCCGTTTAGCCTTCATGACCAGATCCGCTACATTTCAGGTTCTTAAACTTCAACTGCAAAACTGTATTCCCTTGATCAATCAGTACACATTTATAAGCATAATCCAACTATTTATATATCAAGCGTATTATGTAAAAGTGTACAATAATAGTCTATTTATTTTGGCCCTTTAAAGATTTCTATTTCAGATTTTCAGATCAACAGAACACATTTGGTCCAAGTTAACGTCTTGTTTTGAATTTGCTTTGGATTAAAACAATTCAAGTGACCAGTCAAACAGGGTAATAACTGTAATAACTTGATAATAAATATAACTTTGATAATGATGCGTTGTGATATCCATCACTGTAACTAACTTTAAGAAAATGCATCCAATTCACTGAACCACATCCATGATACACAAAACCCTACAGACAGGCGTCAATGAGCCTCACCTCAGCCCTTTTGACATACTTGCGCCTCACAGATTTGGACTCAAATTTCTATAAGACTATAACAAGGCTAGTTAAAGTCTAATTAAGTATGGCCAAAACTTTGTTACATCTGACCATCACACCCATTCACTGGAACCAAGAAGCCCAAATCTGTTCCAACATGACAATGCCCCTGTGCACAAAGCGAAATCCACGAACACACGGTTTGCGCAGAACTTGTGTATCCTGCGCAGATCCCTGACCTCAACCCCACCGAACACTTCTGAGACGAGTTTGAATCCCGACTGCACCCCAGACCTCCTCGGCTGACATCAGTGCCTGAGCTCGCTAACGCTCTTGCGGCTGAACGAGAACAAATCCCCATAGCCATACTCAAAAAATCTAGTGGAAAGTCTTCCCAGAAGAGTGGAGGTTATTATAACAGGAAAGGGGGAACTAAATGTGGAATAGAAGAAGAACTTTATTCATCACACATACACTTGTGAAATTCCTCTCTGCATTTAACCCATCTGAAGCAGTGAACATACGCATGCACACACACGGGGGGCACCTCAGCCTCAGGCCGTCCCATGTTAACCTAACCTGCATGTCTTTGGACTGTCGGGGAAACCGGAGCACCCGGAGGAAACCCACGCAGACACGGGGAGAACATGCAAACTCTACACAGAAAGGCTCCCGTCGGCCGCCGGGCTCGAACCCAGAACTTTCTTGCTGTGAGTCAACAGCGCTAACCACTACACCACCGTGCCATTGAATGGGATGTTATCATGGTGAGGTGTCCACATATTTTTGCCATAAAGCTGGTCATGGTATTTTTTAAAAAACAACAAACAAACAAACAAACAAACAAAAACCCGCCTGGGAGACATGAAGGACAAACGTACGACTTTTTTTTTTCCTAACCATCTCACAGAATATCACTCTCTGAAAACTGGAGAAAAAAAAGTTACTTTTCTGGGATGGCATAAGAATATGTACAGGGTAAAGATATTTCTTGTCAACAGCACAGAAAGAATGATCTAGAATCCACCACAACACCAAAGAGAACTGAAACCAGAATAAAAGTCAACTTGTCAAATCCAAGAAGTTTAATTTACAATGAACATCAAATTATAAGATGTGATTTCAGCACAGTTATGCCACCAACACCATATAAGGTAAGAGTCAGTCCGTTGAATATATGACACAGGATGGAACTTATGCAAATAAGGCAAGAGAGAGTGACTTCCTCAAATCTGCGTCCCAGTCTTATCAGCGGTATAACAGTGGCGTGACACACACACACACCTTTCCACTTTAGGCCTTATAGTACGGTAGGTTATGACTATAAATATCACATAACTGATTATACATGTAAAATAACCAGGACCATGGGTACAATTTGTAGCAAGTTGCACATTAAAAATAATAATAATAATAATAATAAAATAAAATCACCCAGAGATATGCATCTGATATTTACACTCAAACACCCACACATTCTTCACTTATTACCCTCATAGCTTGCTTTTTAGCTTAATGATTAACCACGTTTGATACTGTTCCGTACGTAGCTTTCTGTTTTGACATTCACATCCACAGTTTCTCTCACATTCACGCCAACTGAAGCATTAACCAGCCCTGAAACAAATACACATTATACTAACATGGTAGCCTGTGTGTGTGTTGTGAGGAAATAACCGAAAGGCGAAAGCATGCTGGCTGGCGCTTCCTAAATAAAGACGAGTTACAATATTGTAATGATAAAAACATGACACCTGGCTGTGCTCGGTGAAGATGTGTGAAGTCTTAATGTGTCACAGAGAGCAGGGTGACAAATTAGGGTTTTAATATTGTGTTAAAACAACAGAAGGTCCCTCCGGACAGAAAAGACTATTGAGGTTAAATTTACAACTACTCAAAAAGCCCCGAAAGAGTACTAGATGTCTTGTAGTTCTGTTTCTTAGTGCTTCTGCTCTGAGGTTTGTGACTAAAACACAGAGAAGTATGTTACTCAAGCGGAAAGACAGCACGTTCTATTCTGGATCACTTTGATATCAGTTCTTTACCTCAGAGCTTTAAATGACGGTGTGTGTGTGTGTGTGTGTATAGAGTTGGGGGGGGACCAACAACAACAAAGCAACAAAGAAAATGTGCTACTTTCAAGATTCCCTGTCTGAAGTCACAGCTCAATCACTTGATCACAAATCTACACTTCCTCATTTGGTTAAAGTCACTGAGTGCGTCACGTGTGCCATACCGCTCGCTCTACAAGGCCACTGGCTACATTCTTAGTATCGTACACTCAAAACAGACCCCGATCCAGGGTACTGGGGCAAAGGCAACGACTCCCTGGACTCCATGTTACACAAACATGACTCTCAGAAGACAGTACAAGTCGTCTAGCACAAACCCACACACACACACTGATGGTTTGATCCTAAAGGTCAACGTGAAGGTCAAATGTATTTTGGAGCAACCTGCTACGGTACGGTAACACCTACAAAGGTCGCTTTACAAAATGTTTTAAAAGCATTAGTCGAGTTTGAGCTACTTTGGTAGAACAAGAAGCACTATTAAAAAAAAAAAAAAAAAAAGTTATTTACCGAAGTCAATCCTTTTGTATTTCGATACACATAACGAACACATGTCTACGCTAACTATAATCTCCAACACACAATGATGACAATTAAGATTTTGGATTTTTTAAAAAATTGAGTACGGATTAATAACCTCAAAATCCTAACAGCCTAAATTCTGAAAAGTGATGAGCATGAAACAGATTCCATAACCTTCTCACACGTACAACCTCCAACAGCTTCCTGAGCAAACAAACACACGTCCTGGTTGACTTTAGTCTTCATTAGCACATGCATTCGAGAAGCATCCCTAACATTGTAAGAACAAACATATTCACTTTTTTTTTTCGTACAAAAAGGAAAGTGATGCATTTCGTAAGATAGAACAAACACCTTCTAAACATCTGCAGGAAGTTTATTAAAAAAAAAACACTGATTGTTGAATGTGTTTTTAATATTGAGAGTTTACTGAAATGCAATCCTAAGTATGCACACCAAATTCACATTCAGATCCTTCTGAAGGCTTTATTCACCAAAACATATTTGTTAAATTATTATTATTATTATTATTATTATTATTTTTTAAATCTGGTCAATGTAAGAGGCTGTTTTTAATAAATACTGATTTTTTAAACAGAGAATGCATTTGCATCCGAGCATATCACTGGAAACTAGTGGAATGTTGTTGTTTTTTAACAGAATCTGTCATTCAACCAGAGACCATTAAAGCTAGAAGGCCTTTCGATTTCATAAAATCGGTGAACTTTAGTTCCGTCTGAAATTTGGTCATTGTGATATATGTTTATTTCTGTAATATCTCAAAAAATATCAGGCCATTCTGTGACTGGGAAGTTATTTCATTTGAAAGGATTCCCAAGCAAATAATGTGCATAAAATCGCTCGCTTCGCACAGTCAAGCAGACAGAGGAAGTCCGTGTGCACATCTACAGGTTTACTTTGACCGTGCACTGACCGTTACATGATTCTGTCGCTAAACGGACAGCTGATCACACCGAGGTGCTCGCTGACCGCCGATATTTATTAGTTTGGTCCTACGTTTCCTTTCCTTCGCAACATAACGTCTTTTCTTCTCGCTTTCCGTTACTGTAGTCGGTCTTTCTTTCACGTTTCATTCCCACACTCGCGTCCTCCATTTTTGTCTCCTGTTTCAAATTTGTATCCCACAATGCCTTGCGCGAACGGGGAACGCTCACCACATGATGCATGATGTAGTATTGGGTCATGGTGAAGCAGGAAAAAATAGCAGAGAATTTAGGGCCACGTGGCTCTAAATTCATTAATTGTTCTATTTTTTAAATAATAATAAAAGTGGAAGTCTGTGATTTTAACTCAGTGGCTTTCAGTCCACTAAACAAAAATAACTGGGTGCCAGGGAAAATTGTTTTTATGATCTACACCTGAAAAATCTGAAAGATGGTCGCTTTAAAGTTTAAACAACTGTAAAATATTTGTATACGTCAACGTTTCAATAAATCTGTTGAATACCACTGTGCTGTTGAGTGAACAATTATGATTGGTCAAGAAAAGCTGATTCATTTTGAATAACAGCAGCTTTACCAGTACTGTAGTTCTCTTTACAAAGCAAACCACAATGTGCTTGATCTACTGCATTATCATTTCTATAGCAACAGCAGACACTTCACATAGACTGGTTAGTGCTGTCACTTTATGCTTCCAGACATGGGAAAGTTTTCACTTTTTGCATTTTGTAATTCATCAGTAAAATGACAAGCTGCACTTTTTATCTTATTAACTTCAAGGAAGACAAAAAAAGAAAGTCTGGGCAGTCTGGGCTGCTATGTCATAAATGGTAACAGGAACTAACTTTATTTTGCACATGTTCCACAACCTTAAATGTGCCTATAAACAGATAAAAAGTATGACATGTTCTTTAATAAGCACATAATTGCTTGAGCTGGCAAATAGATTTGGTCTAAGAGGAATAAAACGCATCAGGATGTGCTGTTAGTGGAAAATAATAAACTTTGTGGTTGATTATTTTCCTATAACAGCACGGCATGTTTTATTCCTCACGTAGTTTTTTTTTAAAATCAGTTTATGGTTTATTTAATGAAGGGTCTTGTTGCTCAGAATATGCAGATAAAGAAAACGAGTCCTCACATTCAGGAAGCCAAAACAGTTAGACAAACTGGTCTAAAGCAGTCCAGGTCAGGTTAGTTGGTAGCACTGGACTACTTATTTGGGTTTCTCACACCTGTGGTTAGGCCTTCTGGTGAAACAACATTTTCCATCATATGTAGGGTGTAGAAGATGACAGTGGACCTGTGCACATGCGAGAGACTACCAGACACGTGTGCTTCTATTATTTAACCACTTATTGTTATATTATATTATATGAAAGGTTTGTAAATTAAACATCTGATATTGACAGACAGGGCGGCACGGTGGTGTAGTGGTTAGCGCTGTTGCCTCACAGCAAGAAGGTCCTGGGTTCGAGCCCCGGGGCCGGCGAGGGCCTTTCTGTGCGGAGTTTGCATGTTCTCCCCGTGTCCGCGTGGGTTTTCTCCGGGTGCTCCGGTTTCCCCCACAGTCCAAAGACATGCAGGTTAGGTTAACTGGTGAGTCTAAATTGACCGTAGGTGTGAATGTGAGTGTGAATGGTTGTCTGTGTCTGTGTGTCAGCCCTGTGATGACCTGGCGACTTGTCCAGGGTGTACCCCGCCTTTCGCCCGTAGTCAGCTGGGATAGGCTCCAGCTTGCCTGCGACCCTGTAGAACAGGATAAAGCGGCTAGAGATGATGAGATGAGATATTGACAGACAGATGATTCCTCAAATGCTTTGAGGGGGTCAGTGTGTCAGTTTTCCCCTGTGATCATTACTATGCTGTTCTTTCATGTGACCGGCTCATGGCAGAGGAAGAGTCTGATTTCCATGAGATCAGTCTGAAGTCCTTTAAATGTTTCTGCTGTCAAATCGTGAGGTCATCTGAGTGTCTGCACTCTTCAGCAGAGTCACCTGCAAGTTCATGTTGCACTTTTGTAGGACAAAAAGGGATGCTCTTTGATGTGAGTGACGTCAAACCAGTTGTTAGTGCTCAGTGTTTCTCACAGCACACGGTTCAGATCAGTTTTAACTCAAGAAGCTAGAATAATAATAATTATTATTATTATTCCAGATGAATCTACATTATGATGAAGTGTTTAGGAGGAGAAAAAAAAACCCTAATACAGCTTACCTTTCCAAACTTCTGGTGCTGGACATAAAGTTGTCCTTCTTTGATATGTGTGTCCATCTTTGTCCTTCTTCTCTAAAGACAAACAAACCAGTCCTTCCCAATCTCTGCATGAACTTCCGCTTGCCAAACTTCAGTAGTTCGTCACATGGGGCTGATTTAAAGTCTTTGTTTGTACTCAGATTAATTAGATCTCAGCACAGGAGTCAGGAAATGAGTTTGATCTCTTCGACGATAATAAACAACTGAAGATCACGTTTCACTTCTCTCTCTTCTCTCTGCCTGAAGTGAAGTGAAGTGAGGAAGCACCTCTCTCTCTCTCTCTCTGTGTATGTGTGTGTGTGTGTACACACATGCTGCATACTCCCATCAACCAGCCACTGGGTTGCCAGATTGAGTGATTTTGCATCACCTCTACTATCCTCACTGGTTGTTCACAGTGTGTAAATCAATCCATCCATCCGTTATCTGTAGCTGCAGGCGATCTGGAGCCTATCCCAGCTGACTACGGGCGAAAGGCGGGGTACACCCTGGACAAGTCGCCAGGTCATCACAGGGCTGACACATAGACACAGACAACCATTCACACCTACGCTCAATTTAGAGTCACCAGCTAACCTAACCTGCATGTCTTTGGACTGTGGGGGAAACCGGAGCACCCGGAGGAAACCCATGCGGACACGGGGAGAACATGCAAACTCCGCACAGAAAGGCCCTCGCCGGCCACTGGGCTCGAACCCAGAACCGTCAATAAGGAGTCCAAGATAAGATCTTACTTTTAGACGCTTTTACTCATTTCAAGCTTTCCATCCATCCATGCATTATCTGTAGCTGCTTTATCCTGTCCTACAGGGTCACAGGCAAGCTGGAGCCTATCCCAGCTGACTATGGGTGAAAGGCGGGGTACACCCTGGACAAGTCGCCAGGTCATCACAGGGCTGACACACAGACAACCATTCACACTCACATTCACACCTATGGTCAATTTAGAGCCACCAGTTATCCTAACCTGCATGTCTTTGGACTGTCGGAGAAACCAGAGCACCCGGAGGAAACCCACACGGACACGGGGAGAACATGCAAACTCCACACAGAAAGACCCTCGCCAGCCGCTGGGCTCGAACCCAGGACCTTCTTGCTGTGAGGCGACAGTGTTAACCATGACACCACTGTGCTGCCCCATATACAGTAATATTAAAGTTTCTTTATTACAGTAATAAAATTAATAGTTTCTCTAATATATAATTCACTTGACTAGGGTACATTGTAAACTCGAATGGACTGAAAGGTTATTACAATCTGGCAACTATCTTCTAATCTTCCTCACTTCTCAACCTGGATATCCCTGGGACGCTGTAGCATAACTGCCCACTGCTCTGGGTACGTGTGTGTGCTCACTGCTCAATCATTTCAATCATTGCCTATTAAATTGATGTATCAATCCAAATTGTCATAGTATTACATCTGTCTTATAGAGTGCATAAAGCAAATGTGTACAAATATCAAGACTTTACATGAAAACATGCAGTTAGATTGACGTGGGGCGGCCTTGGGCTGAGGTGCCCTTGAGCAAGGTACCTGACCCCTGACTGCTCCCCGGGCGCTCTGGTGTGGCTGCCCACTGCTCTGGGTGTGTGTGTGTGTGTGTTCACTGCTTCAGATGGGTTAAATGCAGAGGATGAATTTCACTGTGCTTGAAGTGTGCATGTGACAAATAAAGGTTTCTTTCTTCTTCTTTAAAAAACCCCCCATCAAGCTGGGCTTTTGTGCGTGTGTGTGTGTGTTCACTGGTTCAGATGGGTTAAATGCAGAGGAGGAATTTCACTGTGCTTGTGTACATGTGACAAATAAAGGCTTCTTCTTCTTTTATCTGGTTTGGTTTAAAAAAAAAAGCACCTTCATATTTAACTCAAAATGTACAATTATTAATGTTAATTCATTTTGTTTCCTGTCCCCATTTAGGATTCTCACATGTTTTGCACGCCCGTCCCCAACTGTTATAATCAAGCACAAATTGCTATGGAAGCTCTTTTCTTCCACTTGAAAAAAAAAAGCGACAGTATGTTTTAATAATGAGAATGTATCTCATAATTATGGATTTGTATGCGTACTTTCATTCATAAGCCATAGCCTAAAGGTTAGAGAAGCAGTTTTGGGACCAGCAGGAATAGCTGAAGTGCCCTTGAGCAAGGCACCTAACCTCCAACTGCTCCCCAGGCTGGTCTGGGTATGTTGTATGTCATGTTGGATAAGAGCATCTGCTAAATGCCATTAATGTAATGTATCTCATAATTATGATTTACTTTTTCATAATAATGAGAACATTTTCTCAAACTTGTGACCTACTATCATTATTACAAGACAGTAAATCATTATTACAAGATACTAAGTCATAATTATGAGATAATAAGTCATTGTTATGACATAGAAAGTTGTAATTATGAGATAGAAAGCCCAATCCATATATTTCCACCCACAGAAATACAAACCAGATACGTCATGTTAAAATATATCTTTCAAATATGTTGTATCACATTAACTTTTTTCCCAAAGTAATATTAAAAATTGTGTTTAGTCTCAAGTTGACATTATTCATACTTGCTTTAGGTTACTGATATTTAGATATTTAAAAAAAAACTTGTTCAAGTGATGAGTTACTCAGACCCATAGTTTAATAACTATTACCTCTATAACAAATTTACTCGTGGCTTATGGACTGATAAACTGTTGATGCATTCATTGTTCATTAGCAGTAAACTCATCCAGTATCACCAAATTCATAGGCATCTTTTTTTTTAAAAGTCAAGTTTCAAGTCAAGTCAAGTTTATTTGTATAGCGCTTTTAACAATAGACATTGTCCCAAAGCAGCTTTACAGAATCTGAATGACCCAAGAGCCAATTTTATCCCTAATCTATCCCCAGTGAGCAAGCCTATGGCAATGGTGGCGAGGAAAAACTCCCCCAGACAATATGAGGAAGAAACCTCGAGAGGAACCAGACTCAAAAGGGAACCCATCCTCATTTGGGCAACAACAGACAGCATGACTATAACATTAACAGTTTTAACATGAAGTCAGTTTCGTTGATGTTATAAACTCTTCATTAATGGAAACTTGAGTGCAAAACTGTTCATGACAACTGCAGTCCTAAAGTTAGCAAGTCAACTGTAGTCCTCAAGCATTACTGTAAGAGTCCAGAGCGTCCTCCAGGTGTGACTTTCAACTGTCCATATGGGGCCGTCCTCCGCAGGAACGATGCGATGAGACTTCAACTAGGCACAGGGCACCAGGATGGATCAGGCAGGTCTGAGGAGCAGAAGAGGTCAGCATCTCGATCCCAGGACCGACATGTAACTCAGAGGGACAGAGAGAAAACACAGGTTGTTAGGTATGCCCAATGTCACCTGAATAAGTAGGAACAGTATACATATTGCACTGAGTACAAGCAGGGACTCCGGCAACCAACTATGACCGCATAACTAAAAAGGGGAGAGCCAGAAGGTAACACAGGCATGAGGGAGCCCCAGGACATAAAGCAGCAGCCACTACACCATCAACAAACTCGAGTGAGCAAGCGAGTGGGGACTGACAGCATCCATACATCCCAGTTTACCAAAACACTCTGTCTGAGGACCCTCCAGATCTACACCTTTACCTCATAAACACCATTAACAAAAGGCTTGACTAAACATATATGTTTTCAGCCGAGACTTAAACGCTGAGACTGTGTCTGATTCCTGAACACTACTTGGAAGGCTGTTCCATAACTGTGGGGCTTTGTAAGAAAAGGCTCTGCCCCCTGAAATCTCTTTAATACGCAAATAGTAATGCAGTCAGATGCTAAATAACATTTGAGTTAAGGTAGGAGTGTGATTTTCAAGCTTCATACTGAAAGCAGTTCTTCATTGTGCTGATGGAAAATGATTCTCCCCTCACTCTCACCAATCTGAAGAATATTCAGACATACAGGGTGGGCCAACATGCAGACGTGGGTGACAGGAACCACCATATCAAGACCACATCAACCACACATCAGTGTTCTGGCAGTATCAGCCTGAAACAGACACTGTTTGTAAAACTCCAGTGTGTTCTATAGGCACCAGTGGAATGGCTTATTTGACAGGAAGAACATAGTTATATATGGGGTGGCACGGTGGTGTAGTGGTTAGCACTGTTGCCTCACAGCAAGAAGGTCCTGGGTTCGAGCCCAGCAGCCGGCAAGGGCCTTTCTGTGTGGAGTTTGAATGTTCTCCTTGTGTCCACATGGGTTTCCTCTGGTTTTCCCCACAGTCCAAAGGCATGCAGGTTAGGCTGACACTGTGTCTAAATGACCTGGCGACTTGTCCATGGTGTACCCTGCCTCTTACCCATAGTCAGCTGGGATAGGCTCCAGCTTGCCTGCAACCCTGCACAGATAATGGATGGATGGAACATAGTTATAATCCAGTACACACATGTAATGTCTTCACTTTTTCATTTCACATTCAACTGAACGTTTGAACACAGCATCAAAATGTGTGACTGTTCAAATACTTGAAGTTAATAAGGAATTATAAAACATAAAAATGAAAAACAAACACTCAACTGTGTGCATATAATGTGCAATAAAATGTCACTTTTTATCACCATTATGACAAAAGTCTTTTTTTGAATTAAGAAAAGACATACTGCCACCTAGTGGCAATTGAGAGAAAAACTTTTAATGTAAGTCAAGTCAAGTTTATTTGTATAGCGCGTTTAACAATAAACATTGTCGCAAAGCAGCTTCACAGAATTTGAACAACTTAAAACATGAGCTAGTTTTATCCCCAATCTATCCACAATGAATGTATTTGCATGAAACACATTTGCATGAAAACAGCATTTACAAATTAGCATAATTATGCTTTCTTTTTTTCCTCGAATATGCATTTATCATTTCAGTTTTATGTTCAGCAAAGTCCTAATGGCTAAGTTTACAGCCCATTACAGGTCGAGAAAACTTATAAATTATACACTACCGTTCAAAAGTTTGGGGTCGCTTTGAAATGTCCTTATTTGTGAAAGAAAAGCACTGTTCTTTTCAATGAAGATCACTTTAAACTAATCAGAAATCCACTCTATACATTGCTAATGTGCTAAATGACTATTCTAGCTGCTGGTTTTTGGTGCAATATCTCCATAGGTGTATAGAGGCCCATTTCCAGCAACTCTCACTCCAGTGTTCTAATGGTACAATGTGTTTGCTCATTGCCTCAGAAGGCTAATGGATGATTAGAAAACCCTTGTACAATCATGTTAGCACAGCTGAAAACAGTTGAGCTCTTTAGAGAAGCTATAAAACTGACCTTCCTTTGAGCAGATTGAGTTTCTGGAGCATCACATTTGTGGGGTCGATTAAATGCTCAAAATGGCCAGAAAAATGGCTTGACTATATTTTCTATTCATTTTACAACTTATGGTGGGAAATAAAAGTGTGACTTTTCATGGAAAACACAAAATTGTCTGGGTGACCCCAAACTTTTGAACGGTAGTGTAGATATTGAAAAACAAACAAACAAAATCAGGAAAAATATGCAAATTTGAGTTCATCTTCTCCATAACTTCATACAGATGTGGGACAGGTGTGATCTGACGTGGGGAAGATAACAGTGGGATAAAGTTCATGTTTATTGCTGGGCTCGAGCGCTCATCTGATTGGTGGAAAAGAGACTTGGTGAACACGTCATTGGCTTGTCACGAAGAAGAAACAGGAAGTGGTGGAAATGAGTGCAGTGTATGGCGGTGTGGAAGGGTGAGGTTTGGAGGAAAAAAACGTCAAAATTATTAATACGTTTTAAATTTCCTTTAACGCAAATGACAGTATTTATGGGACGCTGTGTGTTGGTGTGTTATGCATTCTGTTTACGTCATTTCCGTATCTGTGAGAGCTAATGAATCCTTTAGACTGCTCGTCTTAAAGTCATAATAGTTAATATAAAGTAATAAATTAGTCTTGTTGTAATAATAGTAACGGATATTATTATTATTATTATTATGAAGAATTGTATTATTATTATTATTATTATTATTATTGTTGTTGTCAGGGGTGGGACTCATTCCAAAGCAGTGCTGCTGTCTGCGACAGGAGAGATCCTTGCAGAGACAGATGGACCCTGCACCAATCACTGGGTAAAGACAGGATCTCATCTCATTATCTGTAGCCACTTTATCCTGTTCTACAGGGTCGCAGGCAAGCTGGAGCCTATCCCAGCTGACTACGGGCGAAAGGCGGGGTACACCCTGGACAAGTCGCCAGGCCATCACAGGGCTGACACATAGACACAGACAACCATTCACACTCACATTCACACCTACGCTCAATTTAGAGTCACCAGTTAACCTAACCTGCATGTCTTTGGACTGTCGGGGAAACCAGAGCACCCGGAGGAAACCCACGCGGACATGGGGAGAACATACAAACTACGCACAGAAAGGCCCTCGCCGGCCACAGGGCTCGAACCCAGGACCTTCTTGCTGTGAGGCGACAGCGCTAACCACTACACCACCGTGCCGCCCAGGTTCAACCATGTTCTGTACATTTGTTCCTTGTCCTTGCACTCTTTCCTACTACATAGTTGCAGTTTGTAGGTACACGCTTTACTCGCCCTACAGTCTGAGCAGATATTAGTTCGTTCGTTTGTTAGTTAGTTGGTGGACTATTCTATTCTCAGCACAGCAATGTGTCTAATAAAGCGACAATAAGTGTCGTCGTCATCGTCACTGCTGAACCCGATCCAGGCTTGAGGCGAACCATGTTTGGTTGGCTTGGCCAGAATTGCAGCAGTAGGGTGGCCAGATCCATTCTGCGCACACACACACATTCACACCGATGGGCAATTTAGAGTAGCCAGTTAGCCTAATTGCATGTCAAGTCAAGCCAAGTTTGTTTGTATAGCACTTTTAACAATAGACATTGTCCCAAAGCAGCTTTACAGAATCTGAATGACCCAAGAGCCAATTTTATCCCTAATCTATCCCCAATGAGCAAGCCTGTGGCAATGGTGGCGAGGAAAAACTCCCTCAGACGACACGAGGAAGAAACCTCGAGAGGAACCAGACTCAAAAGGGAACCCATCCTCATTTGGGCAACAACAGACAACATGACTATAACATTAACAGTTTTAACATGGTCAGTTTTGTTGATGTTATAACCCTTCATTAATGGAAACTTGAGTGCAAAACTGTTCATGACAACTGCAGTCCTAAAGTTAGCAAGCCAGCAGGTAACACAGGCATGAGGGAGCCCCAGGACATAAAGCAGCAGCCACTACACCGTCAACAAACTTGAGTGAGCAAGCGAGTGGGGACTGACAGCATCCATACATCCCAGTTTACCAAAACACTCTGTCTGAGGACCCTCCAGATCTACACCTTTACCTCATAAACACCATTAACACAAGGCTTGACTAAACAGATATGTTTTCAGCCGAGACTTAAACGCTGAGACTGTGTCTGATTCCCGAACACTACTTGGAAGGCTGTTCCATAACTGTGGGGCTTTGTAAGAAAAGGCTCTGCCCCCTGATGTAGCCTTCACTATACGAGGTACCAGCAGATAGCCTGCACCTTTTGATCTAAGTAGGCGTGATGGGTCATAGAGGACCAGAAGTTCACTCAGGTACTGTGGTGCGAGACCATTCAGTGCATGTCTTTGGACTGTGGGGGAAATCCACACAAACACGGGAATCACATGCAAACTCCACACAGAAAGGCCACTAGGCTCGAACCCAGAACCTTCTTGCTGTGAGGTGACCATGCTACACTTGCATTACATTACAGGCATTTAGCAGACTTTCTTATCCAGAGTGACGTACAAGAAGACCTTGGCGTATCCACAGTGGGCAGCCCAGGGAGCAGTTGGGGTTTAGGTGCTTTGCTCAAGGGCACTTCATCCATTCCTGCTGGTCCAGGGAATCGAACTTTTGGGTTCAGAGCTGCTTCTCTAACCTTTAGGCCATGGCTTGTTGCTCGACAATAAGCGTACAGTGGTTTAAAACCCCTACAACACTGTGTAATGCAATACACACACATCTTGTTAAGAATTTTCTGTAAAATTAACATAAAAATGGGGGGCACAGTGGTGCAGTGAACAGGTTTTGGGTTCGAACCTTGTGGACGACTGGGGCCTTTCTGTGTGGAGTTTGCACATTCTCCCTGTGTCTGTGTGGTTTCCACCCACAGTCCAAAGACATGCAGAATTCGGTCAACTGGCTACTTGAAATTGTCCATAGGTGTGAATGTGTATGGCTGCTTCTTTGTGTTAGTGCCACAATGGACTGTCAACCTGTCCAAGGATGTACCCCGCCTCTCACCAAATGTCACCTGGGATTGGCTCCAGCTCACCTGTGATCCTCAATGAATTAATGTTAGAAAGTGGATGAACATAAAAAGCGACATCTGTCTTCTTTTTGATTAGCGTTAGATCCAGTCTAGTGTGCTATGTTCTTACTAAAGTTATCTATGTTCTTTAGCTGGTTGGTGTTGATGAGTGTATCAAGGGCATTCACGATATGGTCCAAAAGGCAAAGATCAGTGCAGGGTTGGATCCTGACACACCCATTTACTCTCTGGTGAGTTTGTATTACTATTTAGATATACAGCATGATTTCATGCACCTCCAATAAACCAATAAGCAGATTGTTAACAGTGCTGTCATTTTTCTGAATGGGCAAGACAAAAAAAAGTGTGTTTGTATATAGGGCATGTCGCTGAGTGGTGGAGAGCAGAAGCATGCCATTCAGAAACTGATTGATGAGATGATGGAAAGATTTCCTAAACTAAGCCAGAGTTATTACATTACCACAGATGCCATTGGTGCCATGGCAACAGCAAGTGACCACGGTATTGTATCTTACGTTAGCAGGAATGACCTCAGGAAATAAATTATTAACTCAACTTGTAGATAACATGACTGTCGCTAACACACAAGTGTGTGTGTGTGTGAGAGATATAATTTATTCTATCCACAGTCACTGGATATGAGCAATCGTGCACTCTGATAGCCTAGTAGTAGAGTAGCCAATCAGCTCATAGACTGTGAGTCGAGAAAAACAAAATGGCAGAACCAACCCAGAATAAAATAAAAACTCTAGTTGGAAATAAAACCCCAAGAAATGGAAAAAAAAAAGCAGTAAAATATGGAATGAAAGTTCCATATTTTACTCTTACCATCTTATTTGATGGTAAGAGCGTCTCTTTTTATTGTTCAAAAATTATCATAGCATTTTTCACAAATTGCTACTGTCATTTCGCCAGTTTGTTTACATTCTAAGCGGAAATGATTTTGTCAGACGTTTTATATGAAGTTTTTATTTATTGAACTTGCAAAAAATAAAAATGCTCTGTTTCTCAAAATCCAATGAATGTGGATAGAATAAAAGTTATTCCACTCAATCTTGTCATACATGGCTTACGCACCTTGTTGGCTATCAGCTCATGTACGACTCGATTTTGTGGAATAACTTGTGTGTGGGAGAGATTGATTTATATAATATAGATAGTGACTTGGCAAAACAAGGACCATAGATTTTCTTCCCTGCAGGTGGTATAGTCCTGATATCAGGAACTGGTTCAAACTGTAAGCTGGTGAACCCTGATGGCACGCAGGTGGGCTGTGGAGGATGGGGTCATATGATGGGGGATGAAGGATCAGGTAACTATCCCTACTTATACTTTATATCCTTTATATAGACTCATTACCATCCTTAATATGTGTATTTACTTGACATTTCTGATTCCTGGTCTCTTTAGCATTTTGGATGTCTCATCTTGCTGTAAAAGCAGTATTTGATGCCAAAGACAACCTGGTTACACCTCCACATGATATCACCTATGTTAATAAAGCCATGGAGGACTACTTCAAGGTTAGTGGTCATTGTCCTTGTTCTGTGATGTCCCTGAAATAGTTGTTTACAGTGGTGCTTGAAAGTTTGCGAACCCTTTAGAATTTTCTATATCTCTGCATAAATATGACCTAAAACATCATCAGATTTTCACACAAGTCCTAAAAGTAGATAAAGAGAACCCAGTTAAACAAATGAGACAAAAATATTATACTTGGTCATTTATTTATTGAGGAAAATGATCCAATATTACATATCTGTGAGTGGCAAAAAAATATGTGAACCTGGTGTGACACCCTTGTGCAGCAATAACTGCAACTAAACGTTTCCATTGTTCAGTGTTCTCCTGATGGTGGACTCATGAACATTAACATTAGCCAATGTGAGAGAGGCCTTCGGTTGCTTAGAAGTTACCCCGGGGTCCTTTGTGACCTCGCCGACTATTACACGCCTTGCTCTTGGAGTGATCTTTGTTGGTCGACCACTCCTGGGGAGGGTAACAATGGTCTTGAATTTCCTCCATTTATACACAATCTGTCTGACTGTGGATTGGTGGAGTCCAAACTCTTTAGAGATGGTTTTGTAACCTTTTCCATCCTGATGAGCATCAACAACAGGGCAGCACGGTGGTGTAGTGGTTAACACGGTCACCTCATAGCAAGAATGTTACGGGTTCGAACCCAGCGGCCGGCGAGGGCCTTTCTGTGTGGAGTTTGCATGTTCTCCCTGTGTCTGCATGGGTTTCCCCCACAATCCAAAGACATGCGGTTAGGTTGATGTGGGGTGGCCTTGGGCTGAGGTGCCCTTGAGCAAGGTACCTGACCCCTGACTGCTCTCCGGGCGCTCTGGTGTGGCTGCCCACTGCTCTGGGTGTGTGTGTGTGTGTGTGTGTGTTCGCTGCTTCAGATGGGTTAAATGCAGAGGATGAATTTCACTGTGCTTGAAGTGTGCATGTGACAGTTTCTTTTTCTAACAACGCTTTTTCTGAGGTCCTCAGAAATCTCCTTTGTTCGTGCCATGAATCACTTCCACAAACATGTGCTGTGAAGATCAGACTTTGATAGATTCCTGTTCTTTAAATAAAACAGGGTGCCCACTCACACCTGATTGTCATCCCATTGATTGAAAACACCTGACTCTAATTTCACCTTCAAATGAACTGCTAATCCTAGATGTTCATATACTTTTGCCACTCACAGATATGTAATATTGGTTCATTTTCCTCAATAAATAAATGAGCAAGTATAATATTTTCGTCTCATTTGTTTAACTGGGTTCTCTTTATCTACTTTTAGGACTTGTGTGAAAATCTGATGTTTTAGGCCATATTTATGCAGAAATATAGAAAATTCTAAAGGGTTCACAAACTTTTTCAAGCAGCACTGTATGTTGTATGATTATTTCCACCTGTAGGTGTCCAACCTGATGGGCATGCTTCCCCACCTGTACAGAAACTTCCAGAAATCATACTTTGCTGGCTTCTGTAGAAAACTAGCTGAAGGTACCTCAGTCATTCTGCTGTGATCTATTACAGTGCATAGGCTGCTGCCTGCCTTCACATCTCAAACATTTGTGTTTTAGGTGCTAATGCAGGTGATGCCTTCTGTAGATACGTGTTTACCCAAGCTGGTAAAGTGCTAGCACAGCACGTTGTAGCAGTTCTTCCCAGCGTGCACCAGGTTTAACACACTGCTTGTCTCAGTCAATGAATAATATTAACATGCATGAATACAGTATTACTTCCATTCTGTCTCCGTTTGCTCTCCATCTATCCATGTCTCCCCCCCCAGGAGCTGTTCTTGGGTGACCTTGGTCTGCCCATTCTGTGTGTTGGATCTGTATGGTTAAGCTGGGAGCTGATGAAGGACGGTGAGTTTGGTTATAACCAGTCAAAAAACTCTCATATCAGAAAACGTTACAGTATCGCTGTGAATAACGTGTTTTATTCACCACTAAAGGTCATGGCAACGTGATCATTATTTTTATCTGAACTCTGTTTACTTGCATTTCTGTAGGATTTTTTTTTTTTTTAAACTTGTCTGCTGATCATCATGATCATGGCTACTGCATGAGCTCTGTAAAAACCGCACTCAGTTGAACAGGACACTGTGGTGAGTCTGTGGTTGCTTTTTCTTGCAGGTTTCACTCAGGTTCTCTCCCAGGCCAGATTATCTGGTTCCAACCATTTTCAGAAGTATAGCCTTCTCACCCTGCGCCAGTCATCTGCTGTAGGTGGTGCCAAGCTGGGAGCCCAGAATGCAGGTGCCACCTTGCAGCTGGACTACTCCACTAGTGCCAGTGTGTTCTTCAGCCACATGTTCACGGAGCAGTGAACAACACTAACGAGGACCAATCAAGCTGGAAACACTGCTCTCTGATTTTGAAGTGTTTGGCTCCAGTGCACTCCAGTATAATGGGAAAAATACCTCAATTTACTACTTACGAATCTCCAGTGTGTTTCAAGTGATCTGTATACCTCAGAATTAGGGTCATTAAATTAAAAAAAAAAAAACCACTTAATTACTTAATTTCCTTGATCTGCTTATTTTGAATGTAAAAATGAATGCTGTTCTGAGATCTGTCCCCCTGTGCATTAATTGTTTCACAATGTAAAATACTAATTCTTATGCAGTATCTCAATGTCTTTTCATAATAAGAATTGCAACGCTAAGAGGCTTAAGACCTGATTAAAAATCTAATTTCAGAAAAATGGTCTGTTGTCCAGTTTTACTTAGCATCTGTTAAAACATCTCATCTCATCATCTCTAGCCGCTTTATCCTGTTCTACAGGGTCGCAGGCAAGCTGGAGCCTATCCCAGCTGACTACGGGCGAAAGGCGGGGTACACCCTGGACAAGTCGCCAGGTCATCACAGGGCTGACACATAGACACAGACAACCATTCACACTCACATTCACACCTACGGTCAATTTAGAGTCACCAGTTAACCTAACCTGCATGTCTTTGGACTGTGGGGGAAACCGGAGCACCCGGAGGAAACCCACACGGACACGGGGAGAACATCCAAACTCCACACAAAGACCCTCATCAGCCACTGGGCTTGAACCCAGAACCTTCTTACCGTGAGGCGACAGCGCTAACCACTACGCCACCATGATAAACATTACACATCAAAATAATGATTATTAGCTCATAATTCATAACCTGTGTACAATAACTTAAGCATGCTCATGATGTAACCTAATCTTATATTAGCTATGACCTTTTAGCTTGGTAGGCAACAAACGTCACTTCAAGATCCTACTAAAGCTACACACACAAAGGGGTGGCCACATTATCATTTTCTATGGATGAAGAAAATTGATACCCCAGTACAGTGACTGGGGCGTAACATGGTTTCCCTTTTGTAAAAGGTCTGGCTACACACCTAGTAATGACATACTGCATGTTAGCTGGAATCTCTCCTAAGGTTTTACTATGAAGCCAAATAAATGAAACTGTTCCCCTCCCTCCCTCCCTCACCGTTGGTGCTCTTCTCTGGTACAAGAGGCTAAACCGGATTGTTGAAGATTGTTTTTTCCAGTCAGTCACCTGGTCTTTTTCTGTCCAGTTTAGCAAGTCTGTGCTCAGTGCAGCTAAAGATTCCTGTTTCTGGCTAACAGGAGTGACCCTGATGTTATCTGCTGCTGCTGTAACATCATGCATTCGGAGATGCTTTTCTGCTCATCACAGTTGTAAAGAGCAGTTGTGTGTTACTCTAACCTTCCTGTTAGCTCAAACCAGTCTACCTACTTTCCTCTAGCCTCAGCTCTCCATTTCCATCAGCAAACCTGCTGCTCATTGTACGTCTGTTTTCGTAGCGTTCCATGTCAACTCTCTAGACTGCTGTGCGGTTTGATGTGGACATGAACTGAAGCGAATAAGTAGCCACTTGAATTTGTTTTGCATTGCTGCCACAGAAATGACTGACCGGAAAATTGCATTGGAACGAACAAGTGTACAGCCGTTCAAGTGGCTGGTGAATGTAAAATGCAAATACACCTAGTAAGCCTGTGTACTCAACTAAGGACAATTTAAAAAAAAAAAAAAAAAAAAGGACTTTTTCCTGCTAGTTGATAGCTTCAAGTGCATATCACGGGTAAATTCAGGAGCAAGATCAGTGTAATTCTATTTTATATTAAACTTTGGTCAAATATGTGTCACATTTTGTGCAATTTTTTTTACCTTGCGCAATACCAGAAAAATTCAGTTGAAATAGAGCCATTTGAGGCGAATTGGTCCGCCTCTGAAAAAACTTGGCGTTTGGATTTCCCGGCGAGCATTGATTTTCGTGACGTCGCGTGCGGGACGCCTCCCTCTGAATCCTACTTCAGCGCTGGTTTGTTTATGAGAAAACGACCTGGTGGTTTTCTGCAAATTTCTTCAACGTTATCGCGTAATTATTAAAATGGTTAACAGATGTATCGGAGGAGGGTGTAGCAACATTATATTCTTCATCCAAAGGTGAATAAACATTGCGCTCAGGTGACAATTCCATATTTCAATGCAAAATTGCTCGCTGCTAAACTTGGTCTACACAGGCTGTGCACTGAAACCCTGCAAGCTCTCGCAGCCTGCTGGCGCTTCTGCAGATGACATCACGAATCTGGCTCCAGACTCCCTTGGGATTTTTCCAGACGCGTTTTTTTTTCTTTTCCTGCTGTAGACAGATGGCCTTGTGCAAAATTACCCTTCTGTAGGAGTATAAAGGGACATTCATATTTAAAAAAAACAAAACAAAACAAAAAAAAACATGAATTTGGTCCAAGATATGCACTTTAACTGAGTTACAGTGGAGGAAATAATTATTTGATCCCTTGCTGATTTTGTAAGTTTGCCCACTGGCAAAGATATGAACAGTCTATAATTTTAAGGGTAGGTTTATTTTAACAGTGAGAGATAGAATATCAAAAAGAAAATCCAGAAAATCACATTTTATAAAAATATATAAATTGATTTGCATTTCGTTGAGTGAAATAAGTATTTGATCCCCTACCAACCATTAAGAGTTCTGGCCCCCAAAGACCAGTTAGACCCTCCTAATCAACTCGTTACCTGCATTAAAGACAGCTGTCTTAAATTGACACCTGTATAAAAGACACCTGTCCACAGAATCAGTCAGACTCCAACCTCTCCAACATGGGCAAGACCAAAGAGCTGTCTAAGGACGTCAGGGACAAGATTGTAGAGCTGCACAAGGCTGGACTGGGCTACAAAACCACAAGCAAGAAGCTGGGTGAGAAGGAGACAACTGTTGGTGCAATAGTTCGAAAATGGAAGAAATACAAAATGACCATCAGTCGACCTCGGTCTGGGGCCCCACGCAAGATCTCACCTCGTGGGGTATCAGTGATCACGAGAAAGGTGAGAGATCAGCCTAGAACTACACAGGAGGAGCTTGTTAATGATCTTGAGGCAGCTGGGACCACAGTCACCAAGAAAACCATTGGTAACACATTACACCGTAACGGATTAAAATCCTGCAGTGCCTGCAAGGTCCCCCTGCGCAAGAAGGCACATGTGCAGGCCCGTCTGAAGTTTGCCAATGAACACCTGAATGATTGAGTGATTGGGAGAAGGTGCTGTGGTCAGATGAGACCAAAATCAAGCTCTTCGGCATTAACTCAACTCGCCGTGTTTAGAGGAAGAAAAATGCTGACTATGACCCGAAGAACACCATCCCCACTGTCAAGCATGGAGGTGGAAACATTATGCTTTGGGGGTGTTTCTCTGCTAAGGGCACAGGACTACTTCACCGCATCAACGGAAGAATGGACGCGGCCATGTACCGTAAAATCCTGAGTGACAACCTCCTTCCCTCTGCCAGGACACTGAAAATGGGTCATGGATGGGTCTTCCAGCACGACAATTACCCAAAACATACAGCCAAGGCAACAAAGGAGTGGCTCAAGAAGAAGCACATTAAGGTCATGGAGTGGCCTAGCCAGTCTCCGGACCTTAATCCCATAGAAAACCTATGGAGGGAGCTGAAGCTCCGAGTTGCGAAGCGACAGCCTCAAAACCTTAATGATCTAGAGATGATCTGCAAAGAGGAGTGGACCAAAATTCCTCCGGACATGTGCGCAAACCTGGTCATCAACTACAAGAAACGTCTGACCGCTGTGCTTGCCAACAAGGGTTTTGCCACCAAATACTAAGTCTTGTTTGCTAGAGGGTTCAAATACTTATTTCACTCAAAGAAATGCAAATCAGTTTATATCTTTTATATGAAGTTATTTTCTGGATTTTCTTTTTGATGTTTTGTCTCTCACAGTTAACATAAACCTACCATTAAAATGATAGAATGTTCATTTCTTTGTCAGTGGACAAACTTACAAAATCAGCAAGGGATCAAATAATTATTTCCTCCACTGTATGTTATTACATGCTTTATCATCGTATGTCAAAATGGACGTGTCTGACAAGATCTGTAACCGTGTGCTATTTTCTGGTGGCCATTTGGGGACTGAAAACTTTGGCCAAAAGAGAGATCAAAGCTTAATTTAGGCTGTCACTTTTTTTTTTTTTTTAAATTGTGTAAAATGACGTATTGTGTAACTGAGAATACATTGTGAAGTCCTAATGGCCAGGTACAAGACTATACCCTCACACTCAACACTACTCCAGTCCACTGCTTGGCTCTGATGCCCCTGGAGGTGTTGAAGCAGGCACGTTCACATGGTTACCACAGCAACAAATTCAAGCTGACAGACAGAAAAAAAAGGTTCATCTGAAAATGACAAATTTCACCGACTTGAAACAAAAGGAACCTTTCAATGCATTTTGTGCTTCATAAATAATAGCCTAAAACTCCATATGCTCGGCACGTTTCCAAATTATTCAACTGTTTATAGAGAACATAAGGAAGTGTTTTCCATAAATGACAAAACTCCAGAGAATTAAGCCGTATCGGGAGAAAACAGAAGCGCAGCACGCAGGATTAACAGCGCGCTAGCATATGCTTATCGTAACTTTAGAAAATTGAGTAAAAAAAAAAAAAAAAATCCATGAAAAACACAAATGCTCAGCAAGTTACGAACATTTTTAAACTTTTATTTACTTTTTTCCTTCTTTTTGTTTCAAATAACTGCATACTTGCATGTAAGAATTTCTACTCGAAAAGCAAATAATGTTTTCATGTGAAAACCTCCACAGCTTTTTCTTGCCATTCTACTCAAACTGGCCCATTATCCAGTGAACCACTTTACATCCAGTCACACCCCAAACTGCCCTCCGCACCCACAGTTATGAGGCATGATTATCCCAGCCAGACAAACCTCCCTTATAAAAAAAAAAAAAAGGCAAGGAGAAAGTAAATACATAATAATCAGGCACGGACTTCTAAGTGAGAGCTGGGCTGATCTGTCGTCTCGGCTTATCAATAGAAAGGAAGAAAGAAAATCGGCTCTGTATTGAGTACAATGTCAGGATGCCATGGCACCTCCTAGAGGCTGTGTCTAAACTCCCTGCCCTTGGTTTACATGTAACAAATGGAAAAATAAAAAGCTTATTAGATAAACCCTCGTCCCTCCCGCCCCCAAAAACCCTCACCCTCCTCCTCCAGCCCTCACAGCTGTGTGTGTGTGTACATATTTATGAGCGCGTATACATGACTGGGTCAATTCCAGCCAAAAAAAGTCTCTATGTGCATGAGAGGGCTCCACTCCAGAGGGTGAGGATGATCCCTAGTATTTCACTCCTGGGACGAACTCCTTGGCTTCAGGGTTTAAGCTGCTCTTGCGCTGGAGAGAGAGAGAGAGAGAGAGAGAGAGAGAGAGAGGGGACATTGTATCAGATTATAGCACATTACATTCCAGAACATGAACTTCATGGTCATTTTTATGCTGCTGTTTTGTAATATGATCCATGCTAGGGCCGCACGTTTAATTTTGGGGTTGTCATTCTTCTCCCAAATGGCTCAACTAGCAAAACGTTCATGTTTGTTTATTTAATTTATTGCCATTTTAGCATCTGTGGCTATTTTATGGCCAAAGCAGGTAAAAATACACAATTTTTTTTTTAAATAAAAACAACCGAGTTAGAAAACTTTAAACTTTTAAAGGTGGGACCAAAACGTTCATGTTAAGCAAGTAAAGCTAAGCATCTGCGCAGTCCTGTAATCCTGTACCACCGACACTAAAACACGTGTCGACAAAGACATTCAGGCAAAACTGGGCTTGCCAGGTCTTAAAAAGTGCATACCACGGGTAAATTCAGGAGCGAGATCAATGTAATTCTCCTATTTTATATTAAACTTTGGTCAAATATTTGTCACATTTTGTGCAATTTTTTTGACCTTGCGCAATACCAGAAAAATTCAGTTGAAATCAAGCCATTTGAGGCGAATTGGTCCGCCTCTGAAAAAACTTGGCGTTTGGATTTCCCGAGAAACATTGATTATCGTGACGTCGCGAGCGGGACGCCTCCCTCTGAATCCTATGTCAGCGCTGGTTTGTTTATGAGAAAACGACCTGGTGCTTTTCTGCAAATTTCTTTAACGTTATCGCGTAATTATTAAAATGGTTAACAGATGTATCAGAGGAGGGTGTAGCAACATTACATTCTTCATCCAAAGGTGAAGTAACATTGCGCTCGGGTGACAATTCCATATTTCAATGCAAAATCGCTCGCTGCTAAACTTGGTCTACACAGGCTGTGCACTGAAACCGTGCAAGCTCTCACAGCCTGCTGGCGCTTTCGCAGGTGACGTCACGAATCTGGCTCCAGACTCCCTTGGGATTTTTCCAGACGCGTTTTATTTTATTTTCTGCTGTAGACAGATGGCCTTGTGCAAAATTACCCTTCTGGATGAGTGTGTAAAGGGACATACTTTCATATAAAAAGAAAAACGAATTTGGTCCAGGATATGCACTTTAAAGCTCACCACGATCTCCTCTGTGCTGCTGTCGCTGACGGACAGGCCGTTAAACTGCTGCTGAATCTGTCCCATCCCTGGAGGAAGGTCTCTCGCTGGAATAAACCAATCCTGATCCTCCTCATCCAACATTTCCTGGAAACAGCGCTCTAGAAACTCTTGCTCCAACAGCTCCTCCTCTACCTGAGAAACAGTAACAAAAGGCCACAATAAGAGAATAAAGGGGGATTTGGGGAGGGGAGGGGAACTATTTCTGACTCACAAAAGGACTGGTAGCAAAACCTTCACCCTCACTCAAAAGGGTGTGCTTTTTTTTTTAAGAAATGAACTGATGCAGGTCAGGATAATACTGCAGACAGGCCACTGCATGTCAGCATGTGGAGCACAGAACTGGTTAAGCAAAACAAAAAAGGTGTGCTGAAGTAGGAGAGCTGGTTCACACCAGCTTTGCTACAAATCACTCACTCGCACACCTACACAGCCTGCCAGACAATGGTGCATGCACTCACCTGCCGGTTGTATTCCTCCTCGTTCTCCATCCACATGTACTCAGCAAACGGGTTAATGTCTCCCTCTGCATGCCCATTGGTTACAGAGTCTTTTCCATCTTTCCCTGGAGTCCCACCCCCCAGCGTCTTTGCTAGATCAGGCCCATTCAGATCCGTCGGCTCTGAGAGAGAGAAAAAAAAAAAAAATCATTAAAAAATAAAAATACCCACCACACGACAGTTTTCTGCGACCCCCCCCCCCAAAAAAAGCAGCTCAGCTAAAGGACACAAACCTGTTATATTGTGGCTATGACGTCTCTTACGCTACGTTCACACTGCAAGGCTTAATGCTCAATTCCGATTTTTTTGTGAAATCCGATTTTTTTGTGAGGTCGTTCACATTAACAAATATATGCGACTTGTATGTGATCCTCAGTATGAACGAAAAGCGACCTAAAAGTGTTCCGCATGCGCATTGCAGGATACGACGACGTCACACGCAGTGAGCATGGCCAGTGTTTACGGAAGTAAAACCGCCCGGTTGCGGTATGACCCATCCAATCTAGCTTGAATAGCTGCATCCCCCCAAATGGAAATCAGCTCCCTAACCTCTGCGTCCTTCCATTGAGAAGATTCAGAACCTTCACAGCCCGAAGCGTCCCTCGCATTGTCGTCATGCACAGGGGCGCAGATACGGTTTTTGAACTGGGGGGGACAAAAAACTGGGGGGGACAAAGCTGCCAGCAAACCAACCCCAACCTCGATATGCCTGTCAAACTTGTTGTTAGTAACCATAGCAACCAAGCTCGAGCTCGCAACCTGTGCAGTCTGCGCAGCTCAACCAACCGAATATCAGTCTTGTTTTATGTGAATTGTTGCAACTATGTATACACTGCTGTGCACCTCAATAAACCGAATGGTAATTAGTCTTTTGATTTTTCCGTGAGGTTTGCCTTATGCAAAGACAGACAGCATAGACGTTTTTTCCTCCCTATAAGTAGGGGGGACCGAACGAGGTGAATTTAAATATGACTCGTCCCACCCTCTATCTGCGCCCGTGATTATGCGCCATGTTGTAACTTTGAGAGACCCGCCGCCTACTTCAGCGCAGAATAGTGACGTTTGTGGCTTGTTGATGACGTGTAAGTCGGATGAATGCGACCTGGCGGTTCAGACTGAAGTCGCATATGAAAAGAGCGGATAGGAATCGGAATTAGGACCACATATCCAAACGGCCTGGGTCGGATTTGAAAAAATCGGATCTGTGTCGTTCATATTGTCAATAAAGGATCGGATACAGGTCACATATGGGCGAAAAGATCGGATTTGAGTCACTTCAGCCTGCAGTGTGAACGTAGCCTTAGATGCAAGTTATTTAATGGAAGTGATAATTTCCAAAGGTTAATAAACCAGTTTAGCTCACACTAATCTCACACTGGGCCTTCAAATCTATCTAGGCTTGGGACTGGCACCAAGTATGCACTTTCTTGTATAAACCCAGTGGCTGCATATTTTACCGAACCCGCGTGTCTTTGGACTGTAGGGGAAACCGGAGCACCCGGAGAAAAGCCACGCGGAGAACATGCAAACTCCACACAGAAAGGTCCCAGTTAGCCACTGGGCTCAAATCCAGAACCTTCTTGCTGTGAGGCAACAGTGTCCACCACTACACCACCGTGCCACACAAATACATGTTGTGCATGATGCTCAACAAAACGTTACTTGGGTATGAAGAGTGGTATAAATGTGCATGGCTAACAAGAGTACCAACTGCTGTTTTTAAAGCAGCGCCGGTATGTTCGGAGTGTTCCCATTTCCAGTGTGTAGATGGGTCACCCTAGATGCCGACGCTCTGTTGTGACACATCAGGCCTCTGGTCACGACACACACGCACAACAAAAACCCAGCACTCCAGTGTACACCGAATCAAATGAAGTCACAAACAACCAAAGCTGGAACATTGAGGTGCCTTCTTTATGCCAATACTGCAGAACACCTGTGTAAAAAGAGCTACGAGCAGACAGACCGACAGATTAAAATCAACCAGAGAAGACTGCACACACACAAGGACAAAGGAGCACTGGCTGAATCCCTCAGCACACATCATGGGGTCAAAGCAAGTTAAAACTCCTGGCCAAAAAACCTCCATTAAAAAAAAAAAATAAAATAAGATTTCACCTGGATTTTACTAATGCCCCTTTTCCACCAAAGCAGTTCCAGGGCTGGTTTGGGGCCAGTGCTTAGTTTGGAACCGGGTTTTCTGTTTCCACTGACAAAGAACTGGCTCTGGGGCCAGAAAAACCGGTTCCAGGCTAGCACCAACTCTCTGCTGGGCCAGAGGAAAGAACTGCTTACGTCAGCGGGGGGGCAGAGTTGTTAAGACCGACAACAATAACAAGACCGCGAAAGGTCGCCATTTTTAAGCGACGAGAAGCAGCAGCTGTACAAACGAAGTCATCCATTATTATTGTCGTTGCTGCTGCTGCTTCTTCCGTGTTGTTTTTGCTTCGATATTCGCACCAAGGTTTATGCAAACGTAGCGACGTAACTGACGTGGCTCCCTTTAGCACCGCGAGCTATGGCTCTCAGCTGGCTCGCAAGTTGAACGAGTTGTGAACCAGCACCGGCCCCGAACCAGCCCTGGAACTGATTTGGTGGAAAAGGGGTATTAGTGATCCAATATACAGTATCCATACACTATACGGGATTGAATATATGCTGGGTGGTTATTTTGTACTGCAATATTTAGAATTTTTCTAAAGCCAACAGGTTTGTTGACATTGCTGTAATAGCCATGTATTTTTCCTGTAGTGTGCTTGAGCAGTGGGAGTGTGTTAGATGGCCATGTGAAGTGCCGTGTTATTTAAAAAAAAAAAAAAGAAAAAGAAAACCCTCATTATAAAGCTCAAGAGTCATCACATGTCTAGTTTTACTCATCACTGCTTGTCCATATAATTCAAAGGATGGAATAGTTTCTCGGTTTGTAATCCTGTGTGCAAATAGTTGCCTATAATTTATATGAAACACCCACCATATGTTTCTAAAATTCTCTAACTACAGGAAAATGCAGGTCATCGAGACCTACAAATCTGGTACAAAAGAAAGAATTTTTACAGCTTCATTTACGACATCCTTTGAACCATACTTGCCTGAACACCAATTATTAACAAGGATTAGAGCGCAAGTAACATTCACTAGCACGGCAATAACTACAAACCCATCAGTAAAACACCAATATGCTCATAGCTGCTTTAACCCTCTGGGGTCTGAGGGTGTTTTCTGGCACTAATGATTTTGACAAGAAAATCAGATCATGCCAATTTCAACAAATCTAAGCAGTATTTGCAAAGTCATATGACTTTTGTATTCAGCACAAGTTCAGCTACAATATCATCTATGTAGTAGGTAGGGTTGGGCGGTATCCAAATTTTGATACCTTTAAACTGTGTGTTTTCCCGGGGTATACGGTATTACCGAGAAAAAAATATTTTGTTTCGGCCTACTGTGTAACGTGCGCCTACGCCTCAAATGTACTATTTAAAAGCAGCATGGCGAATTGTGTGCATTGTGGTATGGATTAAGCAGCAAAGCGAATTTTGTGCATTGGTGAATGGATTAAGAGATATTTCAAAGCATCACGCAACTCTTCCTTCATCTTGAAAATAGCATTCAACTGTCGTTTACACATGTCTGCGTTGAAACGCCATTTGCAGCACTATTTCACCTACTCCATCAAAAAAAGTACACGATGAGCAGGATCATACCCTTTCAAGCATGGGAAATAAAAAAAAGAAAAAGAATCAACCAACACCCAAGTCCGTTTAGACTGCGCGATAAACCATATTCTTCAGCGCAAATGAGGCGAACCTAATTCAAATGCGTGATAGCTGCACAAGGCAAAATCATATGGGCCCACGTCATGCCATGGCGGGGAAATTAATAATCAAATGGCCTTACCTTGCTTAAAACGTTGTCTTGATCACATAACTCCTTACAATTATTCCACTTAAATCCATACGGTTTAACACACCCAACAAAGATAGCAAGCGCATTGCTAATTCCCACCAGAAACCGAACAGTTAACATCGTAGCGTATTCTTCCGTTTCTTCAGTAGATGACATTTCAAACGTTTATTACCCACATCCCAAATGTCATACGTTATATTATTTTACCTTGCTGTTACTCATGTAACCTACTCAAAACACAACTCATTGGAGAGATCTCGTGGAAGTGGAGTACCCCAGGCTATGGTGTGCCTTAGGGGACACATTAGATTTTTCGTTTGGTTTGAAACCAAAATACTGCCACACTGCCGATGTTGTATTTTTTTTTTGCCACTAACTCGTTATCTTGACTTGCCATCTTTCAACCGCGGTCTCAGTCTTTTTTTTTTTTTTTTTTTAGATAGGACAGTATAGAGAGACAGGAAATGAGCGGGGGAGAGAGAGACGGGATCGGGAAATAACCTCGGGTCGGAATCGAACCCGGGTCCCCGGATTTATGGTACGGTGCCTTAGCCATCTGAGCCATGACACCCCCGGTCTCAGTCTCTTGCGAAGCTTTCTGTCAGACTCCAAATGTCACGCAGGGTTGCCATGGTAACGACAAACAACCCTGCACACGATGAGAACTTCTTTAGGAAATTGATAGAATTAGTGAAAATACGATCACACAGTTATTCGGGATGATCTTCAATTTATTATTTTATATTATGACCTCATGTACTCCATATTTATTTAGATATATATTTTTTTTAAATGACGGTAATGAGACCGATACCGTTGGTACTTTTGGATACCTCGGGATACCTTCTTACCGTAATACCGCCCAACCCTAGTAGTAGGTCTGTGATTTTTAAGTACAAAGAAAATGTAAAAAGCAGTTTTAAGCTGTGTACACATATATACCGGTACGATAGTGGTACAACTGTATCGATACAAAGTATACCAGTACAGTTTAGTGCATCTGTCCACACTAGCGAGAAATGTTTGCGGTTTTCTTTCACGATAGTCAAAATGCGCGTGCGTGAAATGTTTCCGTGGTTACAGAGTAACTTCCTTCCGAGAATATGGCGGATGAAACAACGTGTGTGCACTTTTTGTCGTCAACGTACAGTCTATTTCTGGTGGTCATTTATTTAGTCGAATCGTATAAAACGCACGAGGCAGTTGAGAAAGAAGCAAACGAATCTCCGTTCTTCACTATTTTATTCAGTGAAGACATCGATTGAGGTGTGTGACTTTGCGCATGCGCATTATATTTGTATCAATACAGAGCCGCTTCATCTGTCCACACTACAGCGAAGCGCTACAGTACCGGTATAGTTGCTAGTGTGGACAGGTGTTGCGGTACAAAATCCCTAGTGTGGACAGGGCATTAGATCCATGTTGGAATGTACGTACGTACGCGTGCGCGTGTGTGTGTGTGCGCGCGCGCGCGGATACACGACCTTACCCATTGCGATGAACTGTTTTGATCACTTGAGGTGATTCTGTTCAGTCTGAGGAATGCATCAAGCACAAAAAGTTAAAATTTGCTCCATTAATTTGGACACTTAACTGGTCATCAAAAATTTGTCCCCTATTGTTTTGGGATAAAAGGGTTGACATTCAATGAGAAAGGTAAAAAAAAAAAAATTCCATTTCAATGAGAAGAGTGAAAACCCCTCCCACTGCCATCTCTTAATCCCATCAGGTCACGTCCCAATGAACCACGGATTATAAAATCACCATCTACCTCTATATTTGCAGTTTTGCACAAGAGACATTGCACATTATATCTACCTCCATGTTTGCATATTGTTTGATTGCTTTTTTTTATTATGTTTTTCATTCTACTTCTATATTTTGCATTGCATATGCATTTTATATTTCGTATTTTTATACAATGTAGTTTGGTCGGGTAGTTGCAAAATAAGAATTTCATTACACAATAATAAACTGCTGTGTCTGTTATTGTGTATGACAAATAACATCTTGAATCAATGGGTAAGGTCATGTTTTTTTTTTTCACCCATTCCAACATTGTTCTAAAACTGCTTTTTCTTTTTTACAACAGCTTCATTTATCTGGTATTTGACACCATTCAGTGCGTCTTGAAATTAACTTTACCATTTTACTCCATTCAGAGCCACAACCATCTGTTACACAATTACTCTAATTTTGCTTCCACTTCCACATGTTACCATCTAAACTCAAAATAGAGCAAAATTAACTATTTTTGAGGAAAATACTTAACTCTGGAAAAAACTGCAGTCATTTTTCCTGTGTATGCACAACATGTGCACACCAACCAATCTGCTCATAATAAATATTTACACTTACTCGAGTTGATCTTCAGCTAGATTGAGTCCAAGTTCAATTTTTTTTTTTTAAATAAATTATATAAAAAAGCTCAGTGTTACAGTTCTCAAGATTGAATTGAGTCACTGTCCTGAATCATGCAGTGCGTTTAAAAAAAAAAAAAAAAAAAAAAAAAAAAAAAAAAAGTGTGCCATTTCGCAACAAGTTTTACCTCCAAATAACCTAAGCTTTGGCTGAAAGATTTTATCCTGTTTACGATGGGTGTTCCCACTGAGAAAGAGAAAACCAAAAGAGTGAAAGTGATGATCATGCCGTTACCATGCGAATAGCCTTTTATGACTGCCCAAGTGGGCACTCAGCACTCTGACTCCGGTGTGACTGAGGCTACATCCACACGACAACGAGATGTTATTTAAAAAAAATATATATATATCGCGTCCACATGGGCAACGATCAGTAAAATATCAGGTCCATACGGCAACGCAACGCTTGCTGAAAATGATGCAATACACATCCCACACCTCTAGGGGCGCTGTAAGACTGTCTCTTCGGAGACGCCAGAACAATAGAAGTAGTAAGGACGCATGCGCATAAACTTATGCGCGAGACTTCATATTAGCCACAAAGTCAGAAAAATCTGTTCGTAAAATTACGTTATAATGACCAAATACAATGAAAAGTATTTTTCCAGTCTCACCTGTGATCTTGTTTGGATGGTAAACCTGTTGGTACAGTTAAACGCAGCACATGAATGAGGCATCTTTATTCTCCGCTTTGACCTATCCAATACGGCGGCGAGGATGACGTATGATTCTACGCGGAAGGCGGCGTCTTTAATGGTCCGGAATAAATTGAATGCTACACGTTGATGGATTAATTTGTTTTTCTATGCCCTTTTTGAGGAATGTATTGTAGGACTTAAATCCACATCTGAAGAGGTGAGATCGCTCCTTTTTTCCCCCCCTATTTTTGCTGGCGGGATTGACTCTGCCCTAAGAGCTATTCTCTCTCTCTCTCTCTCTCTCTCTCTCTCTCTCACTTTGCACCACTACACAATAAACATTCAGTGAAAATATTTTGTAAGCGCGTTTCATGAACCAAGTTATAGGATTTGTTGACAACTCGCATAGAGTTCGTTACACTTCTACCCGGCGTGAAGCACTGACAGTCATGTGGTTGTGACGTCATTGTAAACAAATCCGTTCTACTCATCCAGATGACTTCGCAACGGCAACGTTGCCAGATCTTTCCACTCTGGAACCCGTTCTCAAAAGATTGCGTTTTGGGGCACCCAAAACGCCAGTGCCGTGTAGACACCAGGCCGAAATGATAAACAATTGTATCGGATTCACCTGAATCCGTTGCCGTGTGGACAGGGCCTGAGTAAGACGACAAGTTTTAGGTTTCATCTAATTTAGGTAACTTAAAATATATTTGGCAGTGGGCACATAGGAAACGTAAAGTGTCTCAATGTGTTTATCATGCTTGTATGGTGAAAAACTCAAGGATACTTATCCAAATACATGACCTCCTCATTCTAAACTGTCGCGCTTCACTGGCGAAGCCCTCAACCTTAGAAGGTTAATAATGATTGGTCAACTGATTTTAAAATTTGTCAATTCTCTGTATCTGCATAACTATATACACTGCATTGCTGTAACATGATTGGCTGACTGCATAACTACATGAAAAGTACAAGTTTTCCATCAAAGTGGCAGTGTGTGTATAGAATACAGCCCATCACTCCACAGCACTCATTTTATGAGCATGAACATTTATCATGTGATTGACAATACAGATACAAGTAGCCTGGGGTAGCACAAGGTGAGCGCAGACTCACAAATGGTGCTCTAAACCCTTTGGCCTTCTTCCATGTCCTTACTATAGGTCAACACACTCACTTTAGGCTTATGCTTAATATAAAATCGTTTGTGTCCAACTAATATTACTTTGTTACACAAGGTCTTAAAGGGTAAAACAGTTCAAGAACAGTTCAAGTTGAGCAGAATTCATAACATGGCAGTGTTGCCAGGTCAGTGGGAGACTGAATTTTTTTATTTGGCAATACCAGACTTTAGAAAGCATTAAAATTTAACAGTGCATGAATCCATTTGTACTTTTCTACCATTTTAGCTGCATGCGGATGCTACTGCATGTACAGCCAAGCTGGAAAGTCTGCACACCCCTTTCACCTTCCATTACATGACTTATTCTAGAATAGATTGAGTTCATTTTTTGTCTCAATTCTACACAAAATAGCCCATAACGACAAAGTGAAAGCAGGTTTTTAGACATGTACTAATTTATTAAAAATCAAACCATATGTACACACCCTTTGATAGGACACCCAAAAGTGAGCTGAGGTGCATTTTATTTCCACTGATGCTGCTTGAGATGTTTCTACAACTTATTTGGAGTCCACATGTGCTTGAACATGATTGGGGATTGCCAACACTTGCCTATATAAAAAGGTCCCACAGTTGACCATGCATGTCAGAGCAAACTCCAAGCCATGGGGTCAAAGGAATTATCTGCAGACCTCAGAAAGAGGACTGTGTCAAGGCATAGATATGGAGAAGGGTACAGAAAAATTGCTGCAGCTTTACTGGTCCCAAAGAGCACAGTGGCCACCCTCATTCGTAAATGGAAGAAGTTTGGAACCACCAAGGATCTTCCTAGACCTGGCCAAACTGAGCAATTGGGGAAGATGGGCCTTGGCTAGGGAGGTGAGCAAGAACCTGAGGGTCACTCCGACAGAGCTCCAGCATATCCTTGTGGAGATGGTAGAATCTTTCAGATGATCAACCATCCAAGCAGCACTCCACAAATCAGGCCTTTATGGTAGAGTGGCCAGACAGAAGCCACGCCTTAGTAAAAAGGCACACAACAGCCCACTTGGAGTTTGCCAAAAGGCACCTAGAGGACTCTCAAACCATGAGAAACAAGATTCTCTGGTCTAATGAAACCAAAATTGAACTTTTTGGCCTGAATACCAAGCATCAAGTCTGGAGGAAACCAAGCACTGCTCATCACCTGGCTAATGCCATCCGCACAGTGAAGCATGGCGGTGACATCATGACGTGGGGATGTTTTTCAGCAGCGGGAAAGACGAATGCAGCCATGTACACTAAGATTCTTGAAAACCTGCTCCAGAGCGCTCTGGACCTCAGACTGGGGCGAAGGTTTACCTTCCATGACAACGACCCAAAGCACACAGCCAAGAGAACAAAGGAGTGGCTTTGGAGAAGGTCCAAATGTCCTTGAGTGGCCCAGCCAGAGCCCAGACCTGAGCCTAATTGAACATCTGTAGAAGGAGCTGAAAATGGTTGTGTACCGATGCTCCCCATCCAACCTGACTGATCTTGCAAGGATGTGTCAAGAAGAATGAGCAAACATACCCAGAAACAAGTGTGCCAAGCTCGTAGCTCTTTTCCCAAGACGCCTTGAAGCTGTAATTGCTGCCAAAGGTGCATCAACCAAGTATTAGGCTAAGAGATATGTAACCCCTAAATAACCCATTTGTGTCAAAATAAAATTGCATACTTTCTAAAAACCTGCTTTCACTTTGCCATGGGCTATCTTGTGTAGAATTTTGTAACAAAAAAAAAAAAAAAAAAGAAAAGCAAGCAGCTGTTGTAGAACAAGTCTGTAATGTAATAAAACGTGAAGGTGAAAGGGGTGTGCAGACTTCCGGCTTGACTACAAAATACATTTTCAAACGAACAGCCTTTGCAGTAGCATTTCAGAGCCACATAAAAGGATTTTCATTAAAATCAGACATGAGCGAGAGTTGAAGCAGGGAGGTTATTTGATTTACGCCACTTGTGGCTTTCCTGAGAAAGAGCTAGATCAAAGAAGGCGTGGTGGATTTATATAGCAGGATGTGTGCACAATTAAGAGACAAGGCAAAGATGATACATATTTAAGACGTTTTATAGAGCATCAATAAAAGCAAGTTAACATCAAATCACAATCAGTTATTGTGTTTTATTTCAGCTAAACAGGGAGAAATTTAAGAACAGGTCACACAGTGACGATCCTACACGTCCATCAGGTCTGCGTGTTAAAACACGTGTAACGTGCCCAAATAAGGGTTTACAGTATACCCCTCACTGCATGCTGACACATCCACTCAAAACACAAACCTGCTCCAAAGTGAGCGCCACCAGAGGATCAGATCTTATTTCAAAATACAGAAGAAAATCATACTAACGAAGTACGTATCGAAGAAAAAAAAAAATCAATGTGAAGTATGAAACTCAAAGCAAAACACCGTATTCATCAGTTCATCAAGGGTGTATTAATCACAGACACCAGCAGCAAAGAGAGAGACAAAGATGAGCGATCAATGGCTTCATGTATCAGAGGCAGATAAACGTTACAGTAAAGCAGCGTACCACAAATGTGTAATTAATGAATGCATAACTATCCTTTCATGAAAGGTCGTGTGTGTGAAGTTTCAATTGTATAAACTATAAGAACATTCTCCTTAGAAGTTAGACGGCCTTTCGAGTTCATAAAATCAGTGAAATTTAGTTCCGTCTAAAATTTGGTCATTGTGATGTACATTTATTTCTGTAGTATCTTTAAAAAAACAAAACAAAAAAAAAAAAAAAACCCACATTCTGTGGCTGGGAAGTTGTTTAATTTGAGGGGATTCCCGAGCAAATAATGTGCATAGACAGAAAGTCCGTGTGCGCATGCACAGGTTTATCTTTGACCGTTACATCATTGTCGCTAAACAAACAGCTGATCACACCAAGTTGCTCGCTGACCGCCAATATTTATTAGTTTGGTCCCGAGTTTCCTTTCCTTTGCAACATAACGTCTTTTCTTCTCACTTTGTTACTGTAGTCGGTCTTTCACGTTTCATTCGCACACTCGCGTCCTCAGTTTTCCTCTCCTGTTTTAAATTTGTATCCCACAATGCCTTGCGTGAACAGGGAAAGCCCACGTGATGCATGATGCAATATCTTGAATTGGGTCATGGTGAAGTGGGGGGGGGGGGGGGGGATTAAATAAAAATTTAGGGCCACATGGTTCATTCATATTTTATTTATATATATATATATATATATATATATATATATATATATATATATATATATATATATAAATAAAATATAAACCCTAATAAAATTAGAAGTCTGATTTAAATTCAGTTGCTTTCGGTCCACTAAACAAAAATAATTGGGTGTCAGGGAAAATTCTACGCATGACCTACACTTAAAATTCGAAAGGCAGGCTACCTTTAATATTTGGTCTGACTTAATTTAATAATATTGGAATTACACTTGTAGTAAACAATATTGCCAACATTTCTATTACAGTATGTTCATTTAAAAAAAAAAAAAAAAAGTCAAGTCTCATTATCTGTAGCCGCTTTATCCTGTTCTACAGGGTCGCAGGCGAGCTGGAGCCTATCCCAGCTGACTACGGGCGAAAGGCGGGGTACACCCTGGACAAGTCGCCAGGTCATTTTACATAATTTCAAAAATGCTTATACACATTAAGGAAACATTACACAATAGATAGATTTCTTGGAAGTTTTAGCAGAAACAAGTTGCCACAGTTAGTTAACTGGAAATGAAACATCAGTATTTGTTCCCTGATCGGACTCTTAAACATGAGCGCACATAACCAAGCAGTTAGCAGCTAATTATTTTTTTTAATTCTGTAGCTTGATGTTAACTAGGGAAAGTACCATGAAATAAAGTGAACACACTCAAAGCTCTGCCTTCAACCTATAAATTCTATTTCTTAACTACTAAGAGATTTCCAGAAAAAGGGACATTGTTATTATTCCCTGCCCAAACTGGTGGGGGATACAGAAACAGATTCTTTGTCCGGTTGGTCACGTTTTTGTTTCCGAGCCATATCTTTAAAACTACTGAAGATATATTCATGAAACTTTGTACACAATCAAGCAACATGTGAACTGGTGCCTTTTGCGATTTTGGGTTTTTGAAGGGGGGGGGGGGGGGGGGGGAATTCAAATTTTCATATTAAAACAAAAATAATAATTGACTTATTTTCTAAGAGCAAAGTTCATTTCTGGAGCATACATCCAAAAACTATTCATGATACAGATTTGAAACTTGGTACACATGTTAACAAGGTGATGTCGATGTGCCTTTTCATACTAAGGAACTTGAGAAATTTTAATTTTTCATGTTTCCATGGAAACAATTTCAGACTTGGTCTCTCAGGTTAGTTTTAGGGGTAGGTTTGTTTCCAGAGCAGAACTTGAAAACTGAGTGGTACGGTCTTGAAAGTTGGTATATGTGCCTTTTGATACTAAAATGTGAGAAATTTTAATTTTTAGCTCACCTGGACCAAAGGTCCAGTGGGCTTATGCCATGGGCTGTAAAGCAGTAGGGTTGGTTTCCTGCAGCACAACTTGAAAAATGTGACAATATCTTGAAACTTGATATATAGGTCAGGGGACATAGAGGACTGTTTTGTTGATTTTCAGTCAATTCTTTGAATATCTAGTGAGCTACCTGGGCAATTTAGCTAAAGGTATTTAAAAAAAAAAAAAAAAAAAAAAAAAGTCTTGAAACCTTGCTGGATGTATAGTAAAGAATTTGAAGACACAAAGATCAAGTCACATTTCTTCATCACTCTTAAAATATTTTCAAGAATGATTTTTTTCCCCCTCCAGACATTCAATATCGTCAGTATCATGTTCTAAACAAAGATTGGTTGCAAAAAGATGCACTGCTCAGAGTAAAGGGCAGGGGGAATCTTGCTGTGTTTGATAACCAGTACACGGTCATAATTTATTACAATATTGATACACTTTTTAAAAATATAATTTCATAATGACTTGAAACAATGAAATAAGTGAATTGATATCAGGCTGTGTAATGTTCATTTTTGTCTACGCTGTAATTTTGTTTAGAGGGTGCAAGAACCTACAATAGGAGGAACATGCATAACTTCACTGTATGCAGAAGTAACAAAGCGCTAATGCCACAAAAACACCCAAAACTTTCTAAAATGAGAAAGAGCTGTTGTGATAGACTGTACAAATAAATTTAAAAAGAAATCCAAGCTCTCCAACTGCTGAAAGCCAAGTGATGGTAAAAATGGAGAATACAAATGTTCACAAAGGTTTATTAAGAAAAGGCCCATTTGTTATTAGCCTTTTTCCATTATTAATAAAGAATTGTTCACAGGCCATTATATTTTACTGCAACCTTTACAAATGTGGGTAAACGGTTAAGAAAATGAAAGTTTAATTTAACAAAAGGAATATTTAAGCTAATTAATATGAAAATACTACATTTTTTGCTAATGAAATTTCACTGAATATTTCAAAAATATTGTGGAGGAAATTGAACCGTGAACACAAGCTCATCAGTTGAATTGTGAATTGGGTGAACCCTTACGTACCCATTTCTGAGTTTCCTTGGGTATGGGGATATCCTTTGCCAATATTATTTAATAGCAGTTACAAAACATTTTAAATATATTTTTGGGGGGCTTTTTTCACCTTTATTGGATAGGACACTGTAGAGACAGGAAATGAGCGGGAGAGAGAGACGGGGAGGGATCGGGAAATGACCTCGGGTCGGAATCAAACCCGGGTCCCCGGATTTATGGTGTGGCGCCTTATCCACCTGAGCCACGACGCCCCTGCAGTTACAAAACATTTTAATAATTTCGTCTTAATTTTATCCTCAAGCATTACAATTGCAAAATTTATTAAAAAACAGTCGTCATTTTCAGTTTAAAGTAATAATTGTAGACTTCTCATGTTTTGGTGTTGCTGACAGTTGTTCAGCAGATGTGTGTATTAGAGATGGGCATTTCAAGCAAAAATACCATTTGATATTCACTGAGAACTATTCCATGCTTCTTTGAAGACTGCATAAACTTTAATTTTTTTTTTTTTAAATACAATTTAAATGACTTCAAATAATCATGACCCATCCCAAGCATACATCATATGAATGCCTTCAAGTAAAATGCTATGATTGTCTCATAGTCCAACCCTAATTTAAAGAGATCTTTTACTGCAGAAGACAATTCCCACAGGACATATACGACCAGCCGGACTGTTTGAAGGTTAGCCGTCATCTTACAGAAGATCAGATCAGATGTGTGAACACGACCTCATTTCCACATTCAGGATAAAGCCACTTTGAGCCTGTGTTAATTGCTTTCCCGATGCTATTTCCTGGCTTCAGATAGACTTCTAGCAGGTGTTACTGCCTTTTCTTCAAAGAAAATTTTTTTTTTTTAAAAGTCCTTTCACTCTCTTTGGCTGTAATTACACCAATATATGCCAAGAGTGTGGTTCTAATACTTGGCCTCCAACAACGGAGCAATTTATGCAAATAAATTCTTAAAGGATGAAAGAAGACTCATGACTGAAAAACATTTGTTACTGGTTCTCTCGCACATAATACTGAGCACTGTGCAGCTGATCATTAGTGCAATGTTCGTTTACACAGCAGGATGCCCTGAAAGGCAACAAACGTGGGAATGCAGTTTATTTATTTATATAGTCATACAGGCTTTGGTGTGCATTAGGGCTGAGAATCAATCCAGATTTCCTGGATCGATTCGATTCCGATTCATTAGGTCATGATCCGATCTCGATCTATTTAGATATTGCTGGATTGTCACTTTAAAGTAAAGTTTAAAAAAAAAAAAAAAAGTCCCTATTGACAGGAACAGCCCCATGTGTGTTTGTGCATGCATCTGTGTGTAAGAGGGACACAGAGAAGAGTCAAGGATTTAAAGGATTTATTTTGGAATGAAAAAAATCCAGGTTTTATTTGAATTCTAAATCAAAACCATGACATTCGGTGGCCCTCTTTTGGTTGAATAACATACCCATGGCAGGGTTTCTGACCACAAAGGGGGGGGGGGGGGGGGGGGGAGGCAGCTCTGAGCTCGTCTCCGTCCTCGTAACGTTTGAATCCAAAGTAATGCCATACATCAGCTTTCAGGCCAGGCAGTGATTTTAGCCGTACAGCTTCAGCCATCTCGCGTTCTTAAGTTTCGTTTGCCGGCACCCACTTTTTATAGCGGCCCTTGCGCAGTCGAGAAAATAGTGCCTATAGCCACCTGGAAGAGATCGAGCCACCCACACGCTTCTGAATCAATCTCGTATTTTTTGAACGTGAACCGATCTTTTGAACCCAGCCCTGGTGTACATCAAATGGTTTACCAATGTACCTCAACAACGAAAAATTATATTGCAGCACACACCTCAGGGGAACGGTGGGAAAAGTTGTTTTTGCTCTTACGGCTAAAATTTAGGAAGAAATAACCAATTACAAAAATCACCCTGCAATCACCTGATGATCTAAGGAAAATGGTCACAAACTGGAGCTTTTTGCCCTTCAGGAGGATCTTGTGCTTTACCAATGAAGCTCCTGATACAGTCGGTCATGTCAATCTGTCAGTTGTACCAGACTGTCTGGCAGGGGAACTTTTGGTCCCCAACAGTGAACTTGTTCCTGCCAAGAATCTTGCTCTGGCTGTGCCTTCTGGACTCGTTCACCAATGACGCAAAGATCTATAAAAGAGACAGGTTTGATGGCAACCACCTGGCTACACACAAACATCCACCCTTCAGCCTGTCTGAAAACATGCATTTCTACAGGGACAGAATCACAACCAGATGAATGGTGAGGAAGAGCAGTGTTCACAAAGAAGCTTACAGTTAAAGCTAGGGTAGAGATTCCCCCCCGAAGCACGTGTTATATTTCTTCAAATTCTCTTTACATGAATCAAATGCTCCGACAATGAAAAAAAGTTTTATCATCTGAGTCACAGGGCTATAAAAAGACCGTCCAATCACTTCATTCAGCCCGAACAAAATGTTCAGACGGCCTACCTGCCTGTCCACCCATGCACACTCTTCTACAAGGCTAGGCAGACATATTGCTAAAGCTAGTGAGCTAGTCAACAGCTGTGACCACTAACAATAGCCATGTTCATCGTTTACATTTATCAAAATGTTAGGTCTACCCCCAATCCTATCATGAAATCCTCCTTCACCAGTAACCTTGCAGTTCGAGTGCCTGCATTTTGAAGGGAAAGGGTAAGATTTTTCATTTGGATACTTTCAAAAATCTAGCTTACTCTTGCGGATTTCTCCAAAGTTACCTACCCTAGCTTTACAAGTTGGTCTTATCCAACCTTCCAGACTCGATTTCCTGGCCACAGGATAAAGGAAAGGAATTGTACTGAAAGTAGGTCCCAAACCTGCAAAAACTAGTCACCAACAATCCTAAAAAGTTGTTGCTGGCAATTTAACATTATAGTCAAGTTTGTATTTCATACATTTAAAAAAAAAAAAAAAAAGGGGGGGGGGGGGGGGGGGGTATTGGTTAACTGTGGGAGCATTTCAATAAGAGTTGTACAGATATTACCTCATCTATTAAGTAATACAGTACAAAAGAGCAATGTTTTCCCAACTCATTACTGCAAATAGAGTTTTAAAACAAAATGCCCTTCGCTACCAAAAATGAGAATTGCTGTAAAAATGAATGTTGATGTAGAGGTTTGCATTGCACGGTGCAATATCACTTTAAAAAAAAAACAAAAAAACAACCTGATTTCAGACCACAGTCAGTGCGTTTACATGCACATCCAAATCGAGCTACTGTCGGTAATCGAGCTAAGGGTCCCAGCAGGGGTGCCAGAGAAATCCAATCCTACATGCACACAAGGAAATCGAGCTATTGTGTGAGGTACACTGTGCACCCGAGCCACAGGTGGCGCTACACGCCCCATCGTATTGGTACACGTCTGGTTGTCATCATGAAGAGCTATTCAAGATTATAAACAAAGTTACCAGCAGTGTTGCCAGATACTGCTGACGTTTTCCAGCCCAAAACATGTTCAAATCCGCCAAAATGCACTTAAAACTGCCCAATCTGGTAACACTGGCAGTTCCGTGCTCAAGCTGTTAGGCTTGCTCTAACAGACTGTATGGCTACAAACTGTCCTGCGCAGACCACTGTTTTGTAAGACAACTTATTTTGCACAATTGTACATTTTTCTAAAGTCCATTTTTTGCTTACAATTTAACTTGTGTCTTAATAAACACACAGTTTTTTTATATATATATATATATATATATATATATATATATATATATATATATATATATATATATATACACACACACACAATGACTTGTTTATGTACACAATTCACAGCTATGCAACAGCTGTATTTGGTGAAACAGTAAGTGAGCTAAATTTTAACAGTGCAAACAATGCCACAAAAAGAAAAGATTCATGCCGTTGTCATGCCAACCAAGGCAGTTGTGTTTCCCGCTTGTGGTCTCGTCACTTCCGGAAGGGGCAGTGCTGAAGTAGCTCGACTACATAGCTCGATAGGGTTTACATGCACTAAGTAGCTCGGCAAAAATTGCATAATCTAGGTCGTGTAGCTCGATTACGAGAAATCCAGTTCGGTTCAATTTCAGCCTAGCTAAGGTGTTTCCATGGCATTTAGAACTTCGATTTCAGTCGAGCAACGGCAGAAATCCGATTTTCTCTATGTGCATGTAAACGCACTGAGTGAAAACAACTCATTTGCTGTTGAGTCATTCATGAAGCATGCAGTCATTCATAGCAACTTGGGAAAAACTCTTTGTAGATACTTTGGGCACAGATCCTCAGATCACTTACACTCTAAAAAAACACTTCAATATTTCTTCATCGGGTTTTAGGGATGCACAATATAAAAAGCGCTTATAAATTCGACTATTAGCTTTACAATACTGATCTTACAGAAGCCTACAACATACATACACTAACAAACCACACCAGCCTCAGGTTCCAGATAAGATTTCTGTGGGTGTATTAAACATTGGCATGATTCATATCTTTTTAAAAAAAAAAAAAACCAGGCTGTTTTGCAATACCTTGCAACAGATTAGGTCACAATGTGTCACAATATATTTGCAATATGCTGTTTGCGACATGACAGGCTTCATATAACATGGGATAAATATAAAAAGCTTTTTAAACCATCTTGATTCTCAAGGTGGAAAACAATACAACAGAATAAATCTAAAATAAAGGGCAATTTAAAAAAAAAAAAAAAAAAGGCATGCGCGGGCTGGATCTTGGTTCTCTTATGCCAGGATCAGACTACATTTTTGCCTTTCACAATGATCATGTCAGATTAGGCCATGGTTGGGCGACTGGCGTCATTACAAGTTTGACCTCCACCAAATCATTGCTCACATCCTTGTGTGTAGTTGGGGAGGAGGGTTAAGAAATTAATCACCACTACAGAAGGAACTTCAAGGAACACGCCACAGGAGCGGTCAAAATAGAAAAAAGAAGGGGGGGGAGAAGGGGGGCTTTGACCTCTGACAAGCTTGACTTTTCTTTAGGGTGTCATGGGGTATCCCAGAACCCACATCACTGTTCTTAGATTAGGTCACACTACAAGGCCTGGTCATTGCGCCGGAGGATCATATTCGGGTCTGATGCTGCAAATTTGTTGTCCATGACAAAACCAGGCTCAATTCATGTAGTTAGGAAAGCCATTTTTCATTGAATGCAAGTCAGGTCAAATTCATTCTTCAACCAGGTGTACACAGTCATGGCCAACATCAGTATAGAAAGTAACTGACTTGGTTAAAGGAGAAGTGAAGTCATTTTTAAACTTGCTTTATTTCTTAACGTGTTATTCAATTACATTTTCAGTTTTCGTAACCTTATATCGTGACTCGGATTGGCAACTAATTGCAATCAAACATTATCGGCCTATTCGGTTTTTAGCTGTGTGTAGGTGTGAATGGTTGTCTGTGTCTGTGTGTCAGCCCTGTGATGACCTGGCGACTTGTCCAGGGTGTACCCCGCCTTTCGCCCGTAGTCAGCTGGGATAGGCTCCAGCTTGCCTGCGACCCTGTAGAACAGGATAAAGCGGCTAGAGATGATGAGATGAGATGAGATGAATTTAGTTCGTTTGGTCCATGGCAGGCGTCGCTTATCTGCGTGATCTTCAGGAGACTTGATGTGTCAGCGCTGCCATTTTGAAGACAGTTTTCCAAACGAAATATTGCACAAAAACGAGTTTAATGCCACCTTTCCACTACCAACGTGGCTGAGTCGAGCTGAGCAGGGCTGTTGGAGTTGCATTTCGACTACAACCGCGCTGAACCGTGCTGGCTGGAAGTGGGTGGACACATTGGGTGGAGTTAGCGAAAGTGGGTGGATGTCACGTGATGTCGTTAGGCGGCGCAAACCGTGACCGTGATCTTTTAAGCGGTAGTCTCATGACCCGGATAATAAACATGGAGTCGTTAGTGTTGCTGGTCTTGGTGCTGTGGCTTGTTGTCACCGACAACGCCAACAGATACTGGCAAGAGCGTATAGATGAGGCGAGGCACATAAGGCTTCATAATTCTCGTAATTCTTCCTCTTCCGGGTTTACGGTGTTTGCAGATCCCAGCGTGCTCGCGGGGCGTGTGGGCATGTGAGGACACTCCTCCTCACCAATCAGTGCACAGGGGAGTGTCTCCTCACGCCCCTAGCACCACTCGGCTCAGTTTGGCTCGCTTCAGCCCCACTCCAAAACCGTGCGAGTTTTGGGTGCTGAGTAGGGCTGAAGCGAGCTGAGTCGCACCGCTCTGAGGTAGTCGAAACGTGAGCTGTGTCGGGCTGAAGTGAGCTGAAAAAGGGTAATGGAAAAGGGCCAAAAATGACGATTACTGCCTACTTTTTTCAAATTTCCTGATTGCTATCAAAACAAAAACACAACTTCCGGCTTGATTACATCAGCATTCAAAAGAGGGCACACACGTCTTTTGACAATGTTGGTCGTATTGATTTCCGCTGTACGTTTTACTTCCGTCCTACGATGTCTCGCACAGGTCTCAACGAATCTCGTTTATGGCCATTGCTTTGACATATGGACTGATCTATTACAGAGCATATTTCAAAACACTCCGAACTTGCTATAGCAGTGACAAAATGGCCATCAGAAATGCATTCCTATATTTAATGAGATAGAGTTTTGATTTAAAAAAAATGGCCTTCAGTTCTCCTTTAAAAACGCACACACCTGAAGGGCCTGATGTGACTATTGTATCAAAGCTACATTAAAAACTGTGCAACAGTAGCTGAATGGAGGTGACAGGAGTTGTGGCATCACCATGAAAACTTTTGCCTCATCCACGTTCCTCTCGTCTTCTTCCAGACCAGCTGAACTGTACTGGAAGGCAGCGACACGGTGGTGCAGTGGTTAGCACTGTCGCATCACAGCAAGAAGGTTCCGGGTTTGAGCCCAGTGGCCAGCAAGGGCCTTTCTGAGTGGAGTTTGTATGTTCTCCCCATGTCCGCATGGTTTTCCCCACAGCTCAAAGACGTGCACTTAGGTTAACATGGGGTGGCCTTGGGCTGAAGTGCCCTTGAGCAAGGTACCCAACCTCTAACTGCTCCCTAGACACTGCAGCATGGCTGCCCACTGCTCTGGGTATGCGTGCGTTCACTGCTTCAGATGGGTTAAATGCAGAGGATGAGTGTCTCACTGTGCTTGAGTGTGCATGTGACAAAAGGTTCTCTTCTGGCGTACTACCGAACTGATACTGTACGTGGTAGTCAAACCTTCCTTGTTGAGTAGCAGATAAAAATTACTTGTATTTACAAATAAAAGCATGCTTGCTTTGATGTTTAGCAGATTTTTATGCTGTGCAACTCATTCTTGAAGGTGATTATAGATAGTTTTCACATGATGTCACAGAGTCGAGGATTCCCTGGTGGCGGCCATCTTGTGTGGCAAGCTTACAGTACGGGTCACTGAGCACACATTGTAACGCGTGAGTTACATTTATTTATATATTATTTACATTTATAGTTACATTATTACTATTTAAAAGCTTAGCAATGGTGCACACCTGTTGTATTTACAGCTGTCGTAATAGGTCAGGTGATGACATCAAGCGGAGCTTTTATGGAATTCCCACTGTACGGGAGCACGAAGGCGAGCAAACAAAAACTCAGCATACAAAGGAGAAATCTATGGCTTGCGCGAATCAACCGCAAGGATTATCAGCCTTCCAAACACAGCAAAGTCTGCTCCGATCATTTTATCTCATATCATCTCTAGCCGCTTTATCCTTCTACAGGGTCGCAGGCAAGCTGGAGCCTATCCCAGCTGACTACGGGCGAAAGGCGGGGTACACCCTGGACAAGTCGCCAGGTCATCACAGGGCTGACACAGACAACCATTCACACTCACATTCACACCTACAGCCAATTTAGAGAGTCACCAGTTAACCTAACCTGCATGTCTTTGGACTGTGGGGGAAACCGGAGCACCCGGAGGAAACCCACGCGGACACGGGGAGAACATGCAAACTCCACACAGAAAGGCCCTCGCCGGCCCCGGGGCTCGAACCCAGGACCTTCTTGCTGTGAGGCGACAGCGCTAACCACTACACCACCGTGCCGCCCCCCGATCATTTTATAAGTTGTTTAAATAAACAATCAATTGTGTAACATGCCTACATACCAGTTAATTATATTACAAAGTTTATACTGACATGGTACTATAATACCACTAATGGATGTAAAATTTGTCTTAAATCAACTCGATATTATACACATTTATATGCAGTGTTGAGAGCTCTAAAATTCCAATATTTACATACCTTGGCTGTAATTAGGACACGACTGTCACTTGTTTTTATATGGTGGACTTCACGGACCCAGCCACAGACAAAATAATTGTATGACTCCAGCGACTTGTATGCTTTGAGGTCGTCAAGTGTGTAGGTGCTTTTAGTATTCATGAAATAGTTCACAATATCAGGGTACGATATGGATGGCAACCCTGCATAGTCACTTGAAAATGCATCTTTGTCCACTTTGTAGGGGTCAATTCCCCCAATCAAGGCCAGTTTGGCTGCATACTGTTGTCGTGAGATGTCGTCCAATGTATCTATATACTTCCGTTTGCTTGATTTTGCCGACATTGATCTTTATTTTAGAAAACCGACTATATAACTTCATAAATTCGTCTGAGATAACGTAGCCGGTAATAGCGATGGTCCGTTTTGTTTGCCCTACAAGATGGCGGCTGGGGGGGGGGCATTGCCCGGAATGCCGTGATGTCAGTGAAAACTATATCGAGTCGTCTGCCACGATATGAGCCAGTAGACTGTTCCATATGCAGATGGTATCAGGGACAAAAGGTGTGTTGATATGCCTCATTGCATAGGGAAAAGATGAATCGCTGGTTATGTCCTCTCACCGTGGCTGCTGTTGGCATCAGGTAGTCTGCTGGGATCACAACCAATTCCAGCTATTCATCATGATGGCTTGTCTCACAGCTCTTCTTTCTCATAAGGAGAAAGAAGCTGGGCAGGAGAAATGTATTTGGGATTACACAGTGTTAAAGGAATGACATTTTATCACTCGGACCTGCATATGCCAATTTGACAGGAACAAGAAGAGCCATGGAAAAAGTTAAAGCATGCATATTATATCTCAAGTAGAGGACTTTCACTGCTAACAAATTTTGGTGTCAGTCCGAGACACTAACATGCTTTTGGGGGGGGGGGGGGGGGGTATTCAGTAAGACATAGAATACGCATTAACTCTCCTCTTTTAGTTTTGCCAGAGTCCCTGCTTGTACTCAGCGCAAAATGTTTACTGTTCCTACTTATTCAGGTGACACTGGGCATACCAAACGACCTGTGTTTTCTCCCTGTCCCTCTGAGTTACATGTCAATCCTGAGACCGAGATGCTGACCTCTTCTGCTCCTCGGACCTGCCTGATCCATCCTGATGCCCTACATCTGGTTGGAGTCTCATCACATCGCTCCTGTAGAGGACGGCCCCATACGGACAGTTGAAAGTCACACCTGGAAGATGCTCTGGACACTTACAGTAATGCTTGAGGACTACAGTTGTCATGAACTCAAGTTTCCATCAACGAAAACAGTTAATGTTATGGAAGCGCTCGCCGTGACGTTACGAAATGGTCACGTGATGTTTTGGTTGGCAAGAAGCTATTTATAAATGGCCGATCAGAGTTATCAGGTCGTTAATTAATTATGGTAGTGCAGTGTTGTGTTATCGGCTGTACATACAGATTTGATAAGAATGATCCCAAGAGCTTTTACTGTATACCAAAGAAACCTGAAGCTTGCCGAAAGTTTTGGATCGCAGTAATTAAAGCGTGACAAGTGGGAACCTACTGACAACGACCGTGTTTGCTTTCGACACTATCTGGTAAGACACGATTTTTTATTATTTTGTTTTGCAGTTTAATATGATAAAATTTCCTCATAAGAAATAATTTGTTGTGCTATGACATTGCTTAGATATTAACCAAAAGAGGAGTAAAAATGCACAAGCAGCTGATTTGTATGTAGTACACAAGTACGATTTCTGCAAACGCACTCGCGGCAAATTTATGTACTTTTTGCAGTATAAATATTTGACATTAGAAGACTGGTCGAACTTTTCATGATATGTATTTGAAGATAAATAGCATAGCCTGGATTTAGAACACTGCTTGTGCATTCTAAATGTAGAACTGACTCAAGTTTAGTACTGTACATCTTTGGTGTGTGCTTATGAAGCAACAACATTAGCTTATGTTTCAAAGATTATATTGTGCCTATTTAAATCTGTGTCTTTTTATTGTTAGGCACAAAAAGCAAATATAAAATGAGTATTTCAATAAAACAACCGAATAACACTTGCATGCTTTCATTGATTCTTGCGTGTATATTGAAGGCGTGTCAAATCACATGCATACATGTTATTTCCCAGCTGGGAGCTCCGTATGGTGAAATACCGTGACCGAGGTCTTGAAAGTACTGAGCGAGGTCCTCTGGGCCGAGGTCAGTATTCAAGGCCGAGGTCATGGTATTTCACGATACGGACCGACCTTAAGCTGGTAAATATTTATTTTTTTCTTTACCAAATTCTAACCGAAAATGAGAGTGCCTGAAAGGGAAAACCAAGCCGAGCCACAATTTTGAATCCTCATTCATGGTTATAACGCAAATTGCTTTCTCCTCGGTATACAAGTGCACTTCCATTGCAGGGAAAAAACACAAAAAAAAAAACCCCTACATTTTGCCACCTATGTCGTCCCCTATTTATGAGCAATTCCAGCGTTATGGACGTGACACTTGAACTCAAAATGGCAACAAATGACCCAGTGCATGTTTTATTGTCTCCCAGTATTTAAACAGGTGTTGCATATTTTAAGGCTGTACCATACTGGAGAAGTGATAGAACAAGAACAATTCCCATAGTACATCTAGGGCATGCCAGAAAATGCCAATAAAAGATGCGTTATGGACGTGACAGAAAAAGTATCACTTTTCTTGGGTGGCTGTACATTTTTATCAAACTCTGTGAAATCGTAAACCTAATGTCGAAATGGAGATATCCATTTGATAGAGGGGTCCAAGGTGAATATTAAAAAATCTTCATTTAAAATATTTTGTATTTCATGCAGAGTTTCGGAAGGAAAAGTCAGCGTTATGGATGTGACGAAATTCCGTTATGGATGTGACACGTCTGAAATAGACATGGCATATGTTTAGAAAATCAGCAATTTAACCACCATAACCCTTTGAAAAACTCTCTAAATATCAGCTAAAACTATCAAAGTTCTTAAATAATATTTAAGATGGCTATTGTTTTGCTGTCTTGTGGATTTTAGCATACATTTCTGTGGCTTGTGGCAATAATATAGAATTGTACATGATCAAAGTTGATTTTAGCTTGGGGTTTACATTATAAGAAAGACCGACATAAGGCGAAGGGAACAATTCTTGTGACAAATTGGTTCAACTTATTCACATCTGTAAAATACAGGCCTAGGTGATATCTCTGGGAGTGGTTTTGATGTATTACATGTTGCTTTATTCTTGCATGGTGAGGTTGACATTTACATGGAATTGCCCTTATACAAAATTGAGTCATTCAGGATTCAGCCATGTTTTTGCTCGGCGTAAGCAAGTTAGAGGTTTTTAGCTTTCTCCTGAAATGTTTTCTTTTATTTCTTCTTCCTCAGGGTAGTGAAACTCTCTTTCGCTGTCAAGGCTGTCGTTATCGCTATCCATGCTGTAAAATTAATGCTATTCTCCTGAGAAATGCGAAAATAAATGTTGACAAAAAATTGCTACTACGTTTGTTGCTGTTGTGAATGAGCGAGTCGCCAGAGGTCCGTACTGTAGAATACGGACCCGCTCACTAGCCAATCAGAGTGCAGGATTTGATGGAAACCAGACTGCGAAAAAAAAAAAAAAGGTAGATATCGCCGAAGGTCAGATCAGGCCAGGTGCTCGGATTTGGGCCCCATTTGTCCGTAACTGCATAAGGATCAGGCAAAACTCTGGTGCCACTGATATACAGAAGCTTTGCTTAGCATCAGTTGGCAACGAACTTGCATACCGCAATAAATCGCTACGAAAACTAGGTGATGCAACTTTGTTGGTTCTCTCATCTCATTATCTGTAGCCGCTTTATCCTGTTCTACAGGGTCGCAGGCAAGCTGGAGCCTATCCCAGCTGACTACGGGCGAAAGGCGGGGTACACCCTGGACAAGTCGCCAGGTCATCACAGGGCTGACACATAGACACAGACAACCATTCACACTCACATTCACACCTACGGTCAATTTAGAGTCACCAGTTAACCTAACCTGCATGTCTTTGGACTGTGGGGGAAACCGGAGCACCCGGAGGAAACCCACGCGGACACGGGGAGAACATGCAAACTCCACACAGAAAGGCCCTCGCCGGCCATGGGGCTTGAACCCGGACCTTCTTGCTGTGAGGCGACAGCACTAACCACTACACCGCCGTATTTATTAATTGTTATAAAAATATTGGCCTTTTGTAGAAGGCTATAATGAACACATTAGCTTTCTAATAATAAGAAACCTTTGTCACATGCGCACTTCAAGCACAGTGAAATTCATCCTCTGCATTTAACCCATCTGAAGCAGTGAACACACACACGCGCACACTCAGCAGTGGGCAGCCACACCAGAGCGCCCGGGGAGCACTCAGGGGTTAGGTACCTTGCTCAAGGGCACCCCATGTCAACCTAACTGCATGTCTTTTGGAGTACCCGAGAACATGCAAACTCTGCACAGAAAGGCCCTCGCCGGCCATGGGGCTCGAACCCAGACCTTCTTGCTGTGAAGTGACAGCGCTAACCACTTGGTTACTGCCAACCAATTTTATGCACAATATTACGTCACGCTCCCATAGTCAAGTCAGACCCTCCAGGATTTCACAATGTTGCGATTTGCAACTTCAACACAAAGTCAACCAATCCCCGCGAATTCAGGGCGGTATTGCAATTATATCCAATCACCGCAACTTTCCCACAAATTTGACCAATCGTTGGCGTCGTCTTGACGTGATGTCGACAAACTACCTTCCGCCTTACTTCCAGTGTTACCAGATTGGGCGGTTTCAAGTATATTTTGGCGGGTTTTGAACATATTTTGGGCTGGAAAACGTCAGCAGTATCTGGCAACACTGCTTACTTCCATGTTTCCGTTCAAGAGAAGCAGCATGTGCGAGTCAGTGTTTATATAGGCTTAAATTCTGTTACTGAAAGTGTGTCGTTTACAGTGAAGGACTGTGTGCACTTTACATTATTTTACTTAATACAAGAAATTAATGGATGCCAACATTTTTGCCAAAATGGTATTTTATTTTCCATTGTTTAGGCAGCTTCAGCATCATACTGTGAGATTCTGTTCAAATTGTTTTTCTTCTATGAAGCCTGAGCCATTTATTTTATTAGTTTATAATTGTTTAATTTAGTCTTCAGGAGAGACTGCCTGCGCACAGTACTAGTATTAATAGTTTTTTTTTTTTTCTTACATGAAAGCTGAGGCATTTATATTATATTTTAAGGTAACTTCATGTTGTGCTGTGAGGTTCTCTGCACTTTAACTTTTGAACCAACAGGTGCATTTGGATAAGTAAAGCCTATTTTTCTGCATTTTTGTAGTCCTGGTAATCTTTTATACTGGTAAAGATGTTTATAGGACCATTTCTCAGTGTTTTTTAATCAATAGTTTTTCAGTAATAACTTAATATTTAACATACTCAATTTTAATCACAAAAAGAGAATCGCAACAATTCCTCACAACTTTCACTTCCTCCCGCAATGTAATCGCAACTAAAATCTAAAAAACACCGCAACTTTCATCGCAAGTTTTTGGAAAAACCCCCGCAACAGACATTTTAGCCCGCAACAATCACAAAAAAGGCCCACGAAATCCTGGGGGGACTGGCAAGTGAAGATGGGTTCCCTTTTGAGATTTCTTCATGTGGTCTGAGGGAGTTTTTCCTTGCCACCATCACCACAGGATAGATCAGCTCATTCAAATTCTATAAATCTGCTTTGAGACAGTGTTTATTGTTAAAAAGTGATAGAGAAATAAACTTGGCTAAGAGCTTCTGCACCTGGGAAACACTGTTAAAGGAAAAGGCAACTTTTGTACAAAACCAGGTGTGTAATAGGAGAAAAACATGTACGTAATCAATTCCGTTAATTATTTCCATTATATATCGAACATGAAAAAATATTTAACTTTGAAATCATGAATTGACACAGAAGAGTCGAAGTTGGAGGCGGCAGCCATTTTGAGATTGTGGGCAACTATAAACCAATCAGAATCTTTCGTTAATGCGCCTCCCTCTGATCTGTGACGTCACTGGGCCCATGAAAACAGTGTTTACAAGCAGATCACTGTGATTAGGAGTCCCGGCGGGTGGCTTGTATTCGATTCGTTTATATCCCGACCTTGTCAGCTGTCAGATTTATGTTCATGGACCCGGTAAGCTGGTAAATAATATTTATTTTTTTCTTTACCAAATTCTAACAGAAAACGAGAGCGCCCGAAAGGGAAAACCGAGCCGAGCCGCTTCACGCATGCGCAGTAGGCTTGGTAGGACGAATCCAAATAGGAGTCATTCAGGATTCAGCCATGTTTTTGCTCCGTGTTTTTACTCAACCAAAGTTATACAGTATTATGAGCTTTACGTTGCATAAATAAAACCATTTGGTGAAACTGAAGAAGCGATTGTACTGGTTTTTTACCTTACCACCATGAAGCACTGAAGAGTTCTTTTCAGTGGTGGGCCGCATGATGTCACGCAGTAGATCAATATGGCGGAACGCATCTTCGCCGAGCTCAGCGCAAGCCCATATTATTAAAAGATACTGTTATGCGGTCTTTCTCTATAAATTCCATGATCGATTACTTTATATATTTATCTATTTGTGGTGATTTTGTACAAAAGTTGCCTTTTCCTTTAAAGCATGCTATGAACCCGGACCTTCTTGCTGTGAGGCGACAGCACTAACCACTACACCACCATGCCACCACTTTGTTGGTTATTGCCAACCAATTTTATGCGCATGCACAATATTACGTCACGCTCCCATAGCAGAGCATTTAAGGATTTTCCACTAGGAGACCAACTGGTCTGGGCAATACAATCACAGGCCCCAGAGTCCATGCGGCTGCACCGCTGCGGCATATTCTGTGATGCAAATTGCCGCATTACGAATCCTCGTTTCAGCCAGCATATCAACAGTTAATGCAGTGCCAAGTTTTCCTTGTCAAATGTATACTTACATGGTACTTGGTTAATTAACTGCAACTGACTGAACCAAATAAGACATAACTTGGTTTAAAATTTGGTCTCCCATGCCAGTTTTCCACCAAAGCAGTTCCAGGGCTGGTTCGGGGCCAGTGCTTAGTTTGGAACCAGGTTTTCTGTTTCCACTGATAAAGAACCGGCTCTGGGCCAGAAAAAAAATGGTTCCAGGCTAGCACCAGCTCTTTGCTGGGCCAGAGGAAAGAACCGCTTACGTTAGTGTGTGTGTGGGGTGTTAAGACCAACAACAATTGCAAGACCGCGAAAGGTCGCCATTTTTAAGTGATGAGAAGCAGCAGCTGTACAATCGCCAAGTCATCCATTATTATTATTATTGTTGTTGCTGCTGCTTCTCCTCCGTGTTGTTGTTGCTTCGATGTTTGCGCCAAGGTTTATGCAAACACAGCGACGTAATGACGTGGCTCCCCTTAGCACCCCAAGCTATGGAAAAGCAAACTGGTTCTCGGCTAGCTTGCAAGTTGAACGAGTTGTGAACCAGCACCGGCCCCGAACCAGCCCTGGAACTGATTTGGTGGAAAAGGGGTACCAGTGAAGCTGGTTTGGCATTGACTAGGAGACCAAATCTGGCCACTGGTGCCCCTTTTCCACCAAAGCAGTTCCAGGGCTGGTTCGGGGCCAGTGCTTAGTTTGGAACCGGGTTTTCTGTTTCCACTGACAAAGAACTGGCTCTGGGGCCAGAAAAACTGGTTCCAGGCTAGCACCAACTCTCTGCTGGGCCAGAGGAAAGAACCGCTTACGTCAGCGGGGGGGGCGGAGTTGTTAAGACCAACAACAACAAGATCGTGAAAGATCGCCATTTTTAAGCGACGAGAAGCAGCAGCCGTACAAACGCGAAGTCATCCATTACTATTCTTCTTGTTGCCGCTGCTGCTCCTTCCGTGTTGTTTTTGCTTTGATATTCGCACCAAGGTTTATGTAAACGTAGCAACGTAACTGACGCATAGAGGGATTTCACTGACGTCACCCGAAACCGGAAGTAAACAGACCCTGTGCCATTTTGGAAGACCAACAAACTCGTGATTAGGGGGAAATAACGGCAGCGGTATGTGAACCCACAAGAATAAAGTGGAGTGGCAAACAACTTAAATCTGAGCCGTTTCATGATTTATTGCCCCAACAGTAGACTTGAAAGTAACCTGTGTGAGACTTGGCAAAAAACTGTGGATATAATGGATAAGTCTGTGCATGATCTGCGGACACTTTGAGGTAAGCAAACGCAAGAAATTCAGATTTAAAACATGCTAAATTGGTCCCAAGTTGATAACTGTATGAGGAGCAAGCCTCCCAGACTTCTACAATTTAATAATAATAATAATAATAATAAAGGATGGTTTGGGGCTTGCTCTCCCTCCTATTATATAAATAAAGCATAGTTGTTGTGTAGGCATATATCATAAATACATATGTATAATGGATAAATTAACCTAAATTATGGATACCTTAATAGTAACAAAAAGTATTAATTTTTCAACTGAAAAGATATTAAGATATCAACAAGATTACCTTGGCCATAACTATGTGTAGGTTATTCTTAACAACAGCTGTAATATCACGAACCAAGCCACTAACATAATTGTAAGCCTGTAGCCCTTTGTAGGCCTTTAAGTCATCAGCAGTGTAGGCACTGGGTGTAAACAACAAATAGTTTACAACACTGGTGCCATGGTGGCGGCCCGCGGGCCGGATCCGGCCCGAATGAATATCTAATCCGGCCCCCTTGCTGATGGCCCTCTAATCGTTCGGCCGGCAGAGAGCCATCAATGTCTGCCGCACCCCATCGAACAATTATTACAGAACAATTACCTGTCTTTCACTGCCGATCGCATTGACGTCAGAGGTGGAGATTTGCCTGATGGCCCTGCCATTTGCATCGGTCCAATTCGCACCACAGACTGTTTAAAAGCAGCGGCCGAACAGTGAAAGTCAGATCACAACATCGGACGGGGACTCCATACTTCTCCAGCGCAAGATTAATTATTGAATCCATCTCTGCTTTCTCGCTTGCTCTCTCTCTCGTTTCTCTGTTCTCAACTCTATCTCCTCGTTGCCTTCTCTTCGTCTTTGTCGCAGCGCGTGCACTGACCAAGGGACGAGCCGCTCGCTCACTATCAGTCAGTCAGGATGTTATCAAAAAAGCGGAAGATTGACGCTGAATGCCGTATCTTTCAGGAGAGATGGAAAGAAAAGTATTTCTTTTGGGAAGTGGCGGGCAAACCAGTATGTTTAATTTGTTCGCAACAAGTGGCTGTGCCAAAGGAGTACAACATCAGACGACATTACGAGACCCACCAGGAGAAGTACAACGAATACAAAAGCTAAACGAGCTCGCCTCATCCCTCCAAAAACAACAAGCAGCTTTCTCAAGATGCCGAGATACACATGAAGGTTCGTTTTAATTGTATATCTCATTCAAGTCTAATTTTTATGTTAACTGCAGCTGTTTTTGAATGGGAATTCTATATAACTTTTCATTTTATTTCTTGTTTAGGGGCAGTGAAGGCAAGCTATGCCATCGCATGGGAGATAGCAAAAGCATCCAAGCCTTTCTCTGAGGGGGAATTCGTGAGGAACTGCATGATAAAGGCAGCGGAGCTAGTGTGTCCAGAAAAGCGACAAGCTCTAGCGAACATCAGCTTATCCCGACCTACAGTGACCGAGAGAGTGGAGGAGCTCTCCAGGGACTTGAACAGCCAACTGAAAGAGAAGATTAAGTCTTTCATCGCATTCTCCATTGCTCTCGATGAGAGCACTGATGTGACTGATACAGCCCAGTTGGCGATATTTATTCACGGAGTGGATGCTTCCTTACATGTCACCGAGGAGTTTGTTTCCATCGTGCCTTTGACAGACACCACTACAGCTAACGACGTGTTTGTTAGCCTTGTCGGGGCCCTTGACAATCTGGAGGTGGACTGGAGTCGTGCCGTCAGTGTGGCTACGGATGGTGCACCTTCCATGGTAGGGAGAAAGGCCGGAGTGGTTGTTAAGTTGAGAGAAAAGGTACGAGAGGCCAACCCAGACCAGGTATTCTGGAATTTTCACTGTATATTACACCAAGAGGCTTTGTGCTGCAAGAGTCTGAAAATGGAGCATGTTATGAGTGTTGTTATTGCCACTGTCAATTTTATCAGAGCGAGAGGGCTCAACCACCGGCAATCCGATGCATTTTTATCTGAAAATGACATCCACCAGGGCCTTCCCTATCACACTGATGTGCGTTGGTTGAGCCGAGGCGCAGTGCTCAAACGGTTCTACAAATTGCGCAAAGAGATAGCCGAGTTCATGCAGGCTAAAGGGAAGCCTGTGGAGGAACTGGATGACACCGAATGGACCAGGGACCTTGCCTTTTTAGTGGACATTACCGAACACCTGAACTTATTGAATGTTAATATGCAAGGTCGCAACAAACTCGTTACCGAGTATTACGACGGTGTCCGTGCGTTTCAACGTAAACTTGCGTTATGGAAGGCACAGCTCTGTCAGCGCAATGCAGCCCACTTCCCCTGTTTGAAATCTCTGTCTGTCAGTCATCAGAGCATGGACAAGTATGCAAACTTGCTTTCCGGTCTCATGCACGAGTTTGCCAATCGATTCACGGTTTTCACTGAACTGGAAAAGGACTTTGTGTTTTTTGGCTCTCCATTCACCACGGATGCTTCCGAGGTCCCCGAGGTGATGCAAATGGAACTGATAGACTTGCAATGCTGCACGCGGTTGAAGGACATGTACAAATCTGTTGGTATTGAATCATTCTACCAATCGTTGCCACCTGAGTACTCGACCATCACTGCATTTGCAGGTAAAATACTCTATGTTTGGGACAACATATGTGAGCAGGCATTTTCAGTTATGAATATTAATAAATCGAAAATGCGCAATCGTATGACACATGGACATCTCAATGATGTCATGAAAATAGCCACGGCCCAGAGCCTGTCCCCCAATGTGGACAAGCTGGTGAAAAATAAAAGGCTTCTGGCTTCGACATGTAAAATGTAGCTGGCTTGTCTGCCCATGTAATGCCGCTTTTCCACTACAAACGCGGCTGAGTCGGGCTGAGCCGTGCCGTGCTGAGTCGGGCTGAGCGGGGCTGTTGGAGTTGCATTTCGACTACAACCGCGCTGAACCGTGCTGGCTGGAAGTGGGTGGACACATTGGGTGGAGTTAGCGAAAGTGGGTGGACGTCAGGTGATGTCGTTAAGCAGCGCAAACAGTGACAGTGAACTTTTAAGCAGTAGTCTCACAACCCGAATAGTAAACAATAAACATGGAGGACATGGAGTCGTTAGTGTTGCTGGTCTTGGTGCTGTGGCTTGTTGTCACCGACAACGCCAACAGATACTGGCAAGAGCGTATAGATGAGGCGAGGAGGCGCATAAGGCTTCAGAAATTCTCGTAATTCTTCTCCTTCCAGGTTTGCGGTGTTTACAGATCCCAGCGTGCTCGCGGGGCGTGTGTGGGCATGTGAGGACACTCCTCCTCACCAATCAGTGTACAGGGGAGTGTCTGCTCACGCCCCCAGCCTCAGTCTCGCTTCAGCCCCACTCCAAAACGGTGCGAGTTTTAGGGGCTAAGCAGGGCTGAAGCGAGCTGAGTCGTGCTGGTTTTTGGTAGTCGAAACGCGAGCCGTGTCGGGCTGAAGTGAGCTGAAAAAGGGTAGTGGAAAAGGGCCATAACAGTGCTGTGAAGTAATGATTGGGAGGGTATGTTTGTGGGAGTTGTTTAAGTTAATGTACCATCTGTTATTTATGTCTTTTTATTATTAAGTTCTAGTGAATATTTAGTCACTTGGCCTGTTGGTGGAGTACTTAACCTTGGCACATCTTTTGACTTCTTTAGGGCTACTTAGGGCCATCTTTTTTAATTGGCCTAATTAGGCCTGTGTATTGACATGGTTTTATGTGCAAGTTGTCAATAAATCTGATCAAAATAATTTACAGTTTAGTTGTGTTTTTATGTGTCCTTGTCCATCTTGTTTTTTTATTATTTAAAAAAACATTTATAAATATTTATATTCATAAATGATATCAAATAGTATGTCTATTTGTTTAGTGTTTGGTCTTGTCCCCCTGAGGTCCCACTTGAAAACAATCTGGCCCCCTGACCAATTTCACCCTGGCACCCCTGGTTTACAATGTCTGGGTAGCAAACAGATGGCAGAATTGGTGTCCGGTCCTCCTTATGTTTCCATTCTCCCTTGCCCCGAGTCTTATCATATGGGTCAAACCCATCAATCTCAGCCAGTTTCTCCACATACCGTGCCCTTTCTGCAACTGGTAATGTACTCACATAACCAGAATTATCAGCCATCGTGTCACTTTACTCTCGCTCATACTTTGTTTTATATTGCGAGTGCATGTACTTGGTCTTCCAATATGGCACCTAATAAAATCTTGCAGCGCGGTGACATCATGCGGTAGCCCTCTATACAGCGACGTAACTGACGTGGCTCTGCTTAGCACCGCGAGCTATGGAAAAGCAAACTGGTTCTCAGCTGGCTCGCAAGTTGAATGAGTTGTGAACCAGCACCAGCCCCGAACCAGCCCTGGAACTGATTTGGTGGAAAAGGGGTATGGGAGACCATTTGGTCTCCCAAGTCAAGTCAACTTTATCGTCAAATATGCTACACATCAGGGGTGTTCAAATTGATCCATAAAGGGCTGTGTGGCTGCAGGTTTTCATTCCAGCCATGCAGCAGCACACCTGACTTGGCTCATTCAATCAACTGAACTGTCTTCACACAGTCAAATACTTGCAGCCACACCCACCCTTGTTTAAAGGGTGGGTGTGTCAGTTGATTGAATAAGCCAAATCAGGTGTGCTGCTGCATGGCTGGAATGAAAACCTGCAGCCACACGACCCTTTATGGATCAGTTTGGACACCCCTGCTATACATGCTCCAGGGTTTTTTCTAGAAAAATTTAGTATGAGGGCGCTCACCCTGGCGAGGGAGCGAAGCGGGGGGGATGGTGCCGGTTGCCCCCCCCCGCTGTGCAAAGCCTTTGAAAAATGCTACAATGGGACATTCTGAGGCTATCTGAGAGGGAAATTGTAACAAATTGTCTGTCAACATTGAAAAAGAAAGAAGTAATCTTCTTCTGCCCTGGACAGTCTTTGGCTTTCTTCCGTTTCATGACGCTGGATGACATCTTTAAATGCCCAAGTGTCAACAAAAACAACTCGCGAACTACTTCTGTCAAAAGCTCCCGCGCCGGTGGGTGAAAGGTCATTCAGTCTCGAGAAATCTCACTCTACAAGTCAGCTGACCTTGTATGTAACCCATGTCAAATCTCACAAGAGCAGCCGCGACAAGTAAACAACTAAACATGGCACCTCAGTCTGGAAAACGCCAATTCGGATTGTTTTTGCACTGTCTGGCGGTGTATCTACTATGATTGGAATATTTTTGGAGCAATTATAACGTATTTGATGCTCAGACACATTGTCACGTAGTGTTGCTGGGATGTTTTCACAGACTCGGTAAGGGGGTGCACGCCGAGAGTAAGAGGGCGCAGCGCCCCTGTTCCCCTGTTTAGACGAAAGCCTGCATGCTCGACATGCAGCACAGATGAAATTTCAGTCCTCTCTGACCCACAGTGCAAACTGACAATGCAATAAATAAAAATAGAATAATAAAAAACCAAACAGTATAAACACTCGATAAGAACTACACAGACTAAACACTGACAGTAGAAACAGAAAAACTCTAGATGTAGACTAAACACTCATATATACATACAGTGGTGCTTGAAAGTTTGTGAACCCTTTAGAATTTTCTAGATTTCTGCATAAATGACCTAAAACATCAGATTTTCACACAAGTCCTAAAAGTGGATAAAGAGAACCCAGTTAAACAAATGAGAAAAATATTATACTTGGTCATTTATTTATTGAGGAAAATGATCCAATATTACATATCTGTGAGTGGCAAAAGTATGTGAACCTTTGCTTTCAGTATCTGGTGTGACCCCCTTGTGCAGCAATAACTGCAACTAAACGTTTCCGGTAACTGTTGATCAGTCCTGCACACCGGCTTGGAGGAATTTTAGTCCATTCCTCCGTACAGAACAGCTTCAACTCTGGGATGTTGGTGGGTTTCCTCACATGAACTGCTCGCTTCAGGTCCTTCCACAACATTTCCATTGGATTAAGGTCAGGACTTTGACTTGGCCATTCCAAAACATTAACCATGTTCTATTTTAACCATTCTTTTGTAGAACGACTTGTGTGCTTAGGGTCGTTGTCTTGCTGCATGACCCACCTTCTCTTGAGATTCAGTTCATGGACAGATGTCCTGACATTTTCCTTTAGAATTCGCTGGTATAATTCAGAATTCATTGGTCCATCAATGATGGCAAGCTGTCCTGGCCCAGATGCAGCAAAACAGGCCCAAACCATGATACTACCACCACCACCACGTTTCACAGATGGGATAAGGTTCTTATGCTGGAATGCAGTGTTTTCCTATCTCCAAACATAACGCTTCTCATTTAAACCAAAAAGTTCTATTTTGGTCTCATCCATCCACAAAACATTTTTCCAATAGCCTTCTGGCTTGTCCATGTTATCTTTAGTAAACTGCAGACAAGCAGCAATGTTCTTTTGGAGAGCAGTGGCTTTCTCCTTGCAAGCCTGCCATGCACACCATTGTTGTTCAGTGTTCTCCTGATGGTGAACTCATGAACATTAGCCAACGTGAGAGAGGCCTTCAGTTGCTTAGAAATGACCCTGGGGTCCTTTGTGACCTTGCCAACTATTACACGCCTTGCTCTTGGAGTGATCTTTGTTGGTCGACCACTCCTGGGGAGGGGAACAATGGTCTTGAATTTCCTCCATTTGTACACAATCTGTCTGACTGTGGATTGGTGGAGTCCAAACTCTTTACAAATGGTTTTGTAACCTTTTCCAGCCTGATGAGCATCAACAACGCTTTTTCTGAGGTTTTCAGAAATCTTTGTTTGTGCCATGATACACTTCCACAAACATGTGTTGTGAAGATCAGACTTTGATAGATCCCTGTTCTTTAAATAAAACAGGGTGCCCACTCACACCTGATTGAAAACACCTGACTCTAATTTCACCTTCAAATTAACTGCTAATCCTAGAGGTTCACATACTTTTGCCACCCACATATGTAATATTGGATTATTTTCCTCAATAAATAAATGACCAAGTATAATATTTTTGTCTCATTTGTTTAACTGGGTTCTCTTTATCTACTTTTAGGACTTGTGTGAAAATCTGATGTTTTAGGTCATATTTATGCAGAAAGGGTTCACAAACTTTCAAGCACCACTGTACATACACACATTATATACATGTTCAAATAAACAAGTCAAGGGCACTTGAGGTATAGCAGGTAAACATGAAATAAGCAGTATAAAACAAACTAGCAGCTGTTAAGATGAGGTAGTGCGGAATAGTGCAAATGAGTGAGGTAAAGTGAGATGTGCAGTAACTATGCTAAAAAGGACTCTCTAAAGTGAATGATAGGTAGTAAATTTGAACAATAAATGGCCCCTTGTCATTCAGATTCTTACAAATGGAATAACGATTGAAATCTTTAGTTTTAGACCTCCCTAGGATAAGATAAGTGGGTGCTTGGTGGGATATCAGCTTTTACAAATGGAATGACAGGGTTTCTATTGCCGCTTTTCCACTACAAACGCGGCTGAGTCGGGCTGAGCCATGCCGTGCTGAGTCGGGCTGACTGGGGCTGTTGGAGTTGCATTTCGACTACAACCGCGCTGAACCGTGCTGGCTGGAAGTGGGTGGACACATTGGGTGGAGTTAGCGAAAGTGGGTGGACGTCATGTGATGTCGTTAAGCAGCGCAAACAGTGACATCAGTGAGCTTTTAAGCGGTAGTCTCACGACCCGAATAGTAAACAATAAACATGGAGGACATGGAGTCGTTAGTGTTGCTGGTCTTGGTGCTGTGGCTTGTTGTCACCGACAACGCGGACAGATACTGGCAAGAGCGTATAGATGAGGCGAGGCGCATAAGCCTTCAGAAATTCTCGTAATTCGTAATTATTATTCTTCCGGGTTTACGGTGTTTACAGATCCCAGCGTGCTCGTGGGGCGTGTGTGGGCATGTGAGGACACTCCTCCTCACCAATCAGTGCACAGGGGAGTGTCTGCTCACGCCCCCAGCCTCACTCGGCTCGCTTTGGCTCGCTTTAGCCCCACTCCAAAACCGTGCGAGTTTTAGGGGCTAAGCAGGGCTGAAGCGAGCCGAGTCGTGCTGGTTTTTGGTAGTCGAAACGCGAGCCGCGTCGGGCTGAAGTGAGCTGAAAAAGGGTAGTGGAAAAGGGCCATATATGTATTGACTTACTTTGAGCTAATGTCAGTGATATCACCTTTTACAAATGGAATGATAAGGTTTCTAGGTGGAATGACATACTTTGAGGCAATGTTATCAGTGATATCAAATTAACAAATGGAATGACATTGTTTCTAGGGTTAGGTTATAGGTGATATCACTGATAACATTGCCTCAAAGTATGTCATTCCACCTAAAAACACTGTCATTCCATTTGTAAAAGGGGATATCACTGATAACATAACCTACAAGTATGTCATTCCACTTGGAAACAATGTCATTCCACCTACATCTCATCATCTCTAACCGCTTTATCCTTCTACAGGGTCGCAGGCAAGCTGGAGCCTATCCCAGCTGACTACGGGCGAAAGGCGGGGTACACCCTGGACAAGTCGCCAGGTCATCACAGGGCTGACAGACAACCATTCACACTCACACCTACGGTCAATTTAGAGTCACCAGTTAACCTAACCTGCATGTCTTTGGACTGTGGGGGAAACCAGAGCACCCGGAGGAAACCCACGCGGACACGGGGAGAACATGCAAACTCCGCACAGAAAGGCCCTCGCCGGCCCCGGGGCTCGAACCCAGGACCTTCTTGCTGTGAGGCGACAGCGCTAACCACTACACCACCGTGCCGCCCCCATTCCACCTACATTTCAATCGTTATTCCATTTATAAGAATCTGAATGACAAGGGACCATTTATTGTTCAAATCACTAGCTGTCATTCGTCATTCACTTTAAGGAGTCCCTGTTAAAAACTGCTCTGTCCCATAGTCAAGTGAGGATGGGTTCCCTTTGAGGTTTCTTCCTCATGTGGTCTGAAGGAGTTTTTCCTCGCCACAGGACAGATCAGCTCATTCAAATTCTAGAAATCTGCTTTGAGACAGTGTTTATTGTTAAAAGTGATAGAGAAATAAACCTGGCTAAGAGCTCCTGCACCTGGGAGACACTGTTAAAGCGTGCTACGCGTTCTAACTGCATGCTAGTGGGCCGGATGGTTATGTAACCGGGAGACCGCTCGCTCCTCGCGGTGGAGGGATGATGGAGCGCTGAACCAGGACGCAGACACGTTCACACTCACTCCGCTCCTGTAGCACTGAATGCTAACAAGCCTCAGAGCGCGTAGGCCAGCTGGAAGGACTCGAACAAAATGTCCTCGAGATCCAACACCGCAAACACAAAACATTATTCCGCTTTCAAAGCCGCAATCAGGATTAATTTTAACATGTAAGAAACAGTTAAACCCTTGCACACGGTTTGGTGTGTAGCCCTGCTCTGTGGAACCCGTCTCACCAAAACAAAGAGCAGCTAGCAGGCTAATGTTTGTGTCCCAGTGTTTCCTGTCTGTCTGTCTGTAGGACATTGTGATTGTTGCCGTTATGTCAGACAGTTGTTTGGTGGGAACAATTTTACACCCTTTTCTAACACCGCGAGCAGAAATGTGGACCTAATTAATGAGAAGCATATGGAGCCTCAAACAACATTTTATTAGTCTAAAGGTGAACCAACAAAAGGTCGAGTCAAATTAAGTTAAAAAAACAGCAATAGGATTTAAAAAAAAAAGCTGGCTAAAGTTATTTCTCTCTCGGCAGCTGATTTACAGGCAAACGCGACGTGTGAACCCTTTAGACACGTGCACGCGTGTTTGTTTGTGTGTTTGCGCCACTTGTTTAATGTGCAAAAAAATGCATGCAATGGGTCCAAACATGTTCTTACTGAAGTACAAACATCCCAGCCCAAGATTAATTAAAAAAAAAAACCCTGCCCCAACAATGTTAAAAAGTCTAAAGTGGTCTACCTGGCATGGCGTCCTCTCAAATCCGTGAAAAAAAAAACCCCAAGAAAATGTGCAATAATCCGCACAGAGCGCGCGCAGGCAGGCGGGTAACTCCTCACTCCCAGCCCAGACTTGAGGAAGCTAACTGCTGCTGGCTAAATGCATTAGGGACCCGATAGTCACGTGGTCTCTGGGCTAAAACAAACATGCAGCCCCCGCCTTCCTCTCACTGCGCATGCGCATCATCAAGCAGGGTTTGTCAGAAACTCAGGGGCTTCAAGCTCATGTCATACTGTAGGCTTCTCCAGACGTATTCTTACGTAAATTAGATGAATAAATGGCACGGTGGTGTAGTGGTTAGCGCTGTCGCCTCACAGCAAGAAGGTCCTGGGTTCGAGCCCCATGGCCAGCGAGGGCCTTTCTGTGTGGAGTTTGTATGTTCTCCCCATGTCCGCATGGGTTATGGTCACATTGACCGTAGGTGTGAATGGTTGTCTGTGTCTATGTGTCAGCCCTGTGATGACCTGGCGACTTGTCCAGGGTGTACCCCGCCTTTCGCCCATAGTCAGCTGGGATAGGCTCCAGCTTGCCTGCGACCCTGTAGAAGGATAAAGCAGCTAGAGATAATGAGATGAGATGAAAAAAAAGGGGGCATGGTGGTGTAGTGGTTAGCGCTGTCACCTCACAGCAAGAAGGTCCTGGGTTCGAGCCCCGTGGGCCTTTCTGTGCGGAGTTTGCATGTTCTATCCATGGGTTTCCTCCGGGTGCTCCGGTTTCCCCCCACAGTCCAAAGACATGCAGGTTAGGTTAACTGGTGACTCTAAATTGAGCGTAGGTGTGAATGTGAGTGTGAATGGTTGTCTGTGTCTATGTGTCAGCCCTGTGATGACCTGGCGACTTGTCCAGGGTGTATCCCGCCTTTCGCCCGTAGTCAGCTGGGATAGGCTCCAGCTTGCCTGCGACCCTGTAGAACAGGATAAAGTGGCTTCAGATAATGAGATGAGATGAGATCTTTTCAACTCCTCTCTGGGGGGGTAACAGGAAGGAGCAGTAGCCTAGCCTGACAAAAAGCAATACTGGACAATGTGCAATACCTCTCCTGCTGGACTTTTTTCCCCCTCCCCATATCTTATTCTTTTTTATATTTGTATATGTAAATACTTAATTTAATTTAATTTATCTAGAAGTTTTCTCTATTTTCTAGTCTCTGTTTATCTTGTAATGATGCTGCTGGAATTTTAATTTCCCAAAGGGAACCCTCCCAAAGGGATCAATAAAGTTCTATCTAATCTAATCTACACAACGGTGACACTGTAAACAAATCAACAGAGGGAAGAAGATACAAACAAACACACACGCGCATCACTTTACATTTACAATTATTACAATCTGTGCAAAATTTGCTTCCACTACACTTTATTCTACTTGATCACTTTATACATAGGAATGTCAATACAAATCTGTTACAATTGTGCAATATCTGCCCACCCTGCAATTCCCCCACTTCCTTTATCTTGTATTTTATTTATATTATTTTTATTGCTGCTGTTTTCTGAGTGCTACCAAACTAAGTTTTGTCGTGTAACCGAGCGTTGGTACTTATCTTATAAATAGAGTTTTGTAATAACTGAGGAGACACAGATCTACATCCGTTATTAGAACACTTTCCCACCATTCCAACTCTCACACACAGATCTCGCGAGAGCATTAATACATGGCAGTCCTATGGAGAGTCCCCGAGGGAATAACATGCATTTTAAAGCTCATATTAAATCTGCTACATACGTCCCCCCAACGAGAATAAACGTCCCGTTTATAACAAAACAAGACACAAAACAAGGAGGGAATGCATGAAATGAAAAAAAAAAAAAAAAAAAACACACAGATCTCGCGAGAGCATTAATACATGGCAGTCCTATGGAGAGTCCCCGAGGGGATAACATGCATTTTAAAGCTCATATTAAATCTGCTACAGTTGTATAACTACAATGACAACAAAGTCTGATCTACAAACAAATAAAAAAGCACATTGCTGTATAATGGAAATAAAAATAAAATTTACTCATAAAAGCCAAATCTGGAATACTAATTCCATTTTTAAATGTATTTTTATTTTATTTATTTATTTTTTTGCATAAGGTTGTTCATGTTTCAGATCTTGTTTGAACCAGCACCACTTTCAGAAAGCCTATGTAAATGTGTTTTACACATATTTCCATGTGCTCATTTGACTGACACTTTTATCCAAAGTGACTTACACTTAAGACAGGGTTATGACTGAGACAGAATAACTGAGCAGTTGAGGAATAAATGTTTTTGACTGGCCCAAAGCCATTACCACAGAGTCACCACTTCCCCCACTCATATGCAGTTGTTTACTTCTGGTACTGGAACAAAAGTAGGCGTTTTTCATTTCCGCCTTCTCACTGCTCTCGACTTCCGGATACGACAGTCGGAATCCGCCCCCTAGTGGCGGTTGTGTTGAATTTACATTTTGTTCGCAACGAGTTCTAGACTAGCAGCAGTGTTAGAGCTCCCAGAGACACTCATCTCATCTCATCTCATCTCATCTCATCTCATTATCTCTAGCCGCTTTATCCTGTGCAGGGTCGCAGGCAAGCTGGAGCCTATCCCAGCTGACTACGGGCGAAAGGCGGGGTACACCCTGGACAAGTCGCCAGGTCATCACAGGGCTGACACATAGACACAGACAACCATTCACACTCACATTCACACCTACGGTCAATTTAGAGTCACCAGTTAACCTAACCTGCATGTCTTTGGACTGTGGGGGAAACCGGAGCACCCGGAGGAAACCCACGCGGACACGGGGAGAACATGCAAACTCCACACAGAAAGGCCCTCGTCAACCATTGGGCTCGAACCCGGAACCTTCTTGCTGTGAGGCGACAGCGCTAACCACATTGGTGTTAGTGATGATGGCCACAGATTTGTTTATTTATTAATTTATTTATATATATTGTTGGTCTACATTACATGTTTCTTCTTCTCCTTCTTCTTCTTTTGGCTGCTCCTGATTAGGAGTCACCACAGCGGATCTCCATTGCTCCCTGTCTTCCGCATCCTTCTCTACCACTTTCATGTCCTCTCTCACCACATCCATGCATCTCCTCGTTTTCGTTTACCCGGCAGCTCCATCCTCAACATTCTCCTTCCAACATGCTCTGCATCTCTTCTCAAGATGTGCCCAGACCATCTCAGTCTCATCTCTCTTAGCTTAATTCCCAAGCTCTCCACATGTGCTGTCCCTCTGATGTGCTCATTCCTTATCCTGTCCAACCTCCCATCGCAAACCTTAACATCCTCAACTCCGCCACCTCCAACTTTGCCTCCTGTCTCTTCGGTCTGCAATCCAGACATCACAGCTGGTCTCACTACTGTCTTATACATCTTGCCTTTCACTTTTGCTGGGACTTTCCTATCACAAATGACTCCTGAAATCCTTCTCCAACTGCTCCACCCTGCCTGCACTCTCTTTCTCACCTCACTATCGCAGCCCACATTTTCCTGCACAGTTGACCCCAGGTACTTGAATTCACTAACTTTCTTTACGTCTACTACTTGCATCTTCACTACACTCTCATCCTCATTCTCACTGATGCACATGTATCCAGCCACTGGGGGTGCATAAGCGTACTCTTGGTGCTGGTCCCAAGCCCGGATAAATTGGAGAGGGTTGCGTCAGGAAGAGCATCTGGCGTAAAACTGTGCCAAATCTAACATGCGGATTGAAAAGAGTCTACATTACATGTTTGATTTAAAAAAAAAAAAACCAAACAAACAGGAAAAAAGTACAAATAGGCTATATGTGATGTGTGTGTGTGTGTGTGTAAATTAGAAGGTAGCTTTGTGTAGAGCCCAAATGTTGCATTGCTAACTAGCTAACCAGCTATCTAGTTAACAAACAAAGAATCACTCATTCAATCACTCATCCCTTGACTGGCGTCATCGGGGAGATGTGGCAGGCGCTGAGGTCGATATCCTCTTCCAATTCTTCCAGTCGCTTGTGGCTCAGATGTTCTCTGTGAGACTCCTCTGGGTCCACTCGGTGATATTGTTCATCCAGGCTTTCCTCTGCCTTCCTCTTCGGCGTGTGCCTTCAACCATTCCCTGCAGGATCATTTTGCTAAAGGTGTTGTGGCATGTTGTGTGGCCGAACCAAGCGAGCTTTCTCTTCTTTACTGTGATGAGGAGAGGTTCGTAGGGTCCTACTAGTCTCCTGACTTCGCTCTTAACAAATTCGTTGGTTTTCCGCTCCCTGTAGCTTATCCGTAGGAGTCGGCAAAAGCATTTGGTCTCGAATGCTTGGATTCTTCTTTCGCTCTCAGCCAGCAGCATCCAGGTCTTACAGCCGTACAGGAATATAGAGATGACAAGTGATTGAAACAGCTTGAATTTGGTCTTAAAACTCATGTTACTTTTCTATATCCTCTGGAGTCTTGCTATTGCTGCCATCACTGCCCCGATTCTGATCCGGATTTCCTTGGAGCTAGTGCCATCTTGTGTGAGTGTAGCGCCCAAGTACTTGAACTCTGACACAACTTCCAAGGGTTCACCATTCATGACGATGCTGGCTTGGCTGCCTGCAGTGGAGTTCACCATCACCTTCGATTTCTCTGTGCTGACTTCCATTCCATATACTACTGTGCTTCTTGTCAGTCTGTTGGTCAGGTTCTGAAGCTCCTGGTTGCTCCCAGCTAGCAAGTCAATGTTGTCGGCAAAGTGTAAGTTGGATAGGCTGCGACCTCCAATGGAAATGGTGCTGTGATGGTTTTCTAGCGTGTTCTGCATGATCTTTTCTAGGAACAGGTTGAAGAGGATGGGGGAAAGTAGGCATCCTTGTCTCACTTCGACGGTGGTGCGGAAAGATGCTCCAACCTGTCTGTTCAATAGAACTGCGCTGTGGGCCTGATGGTAAAGCGCCTGGATAACTTGGATCAGGTCTTCTTCTATATGGAAGTCTCTCATGACCTGCCATAGGCCACTGTGCCACACACAGTCAAAAGCCTTCTTAAAGTCAAAAACAAACAAATAATATTAGAATTTAATTATTTTTCCAGGACTGATATATTTCAGTTTATAATGTTGTGCTGTTCTTGAAACATTCTGGAAACTTTAAACCACATCATTCATCACAAGTGTTTATGCGACAACTGACATACGCTTAGTGAACACTTTATTCAGGACACTATAGTAATACTGGGTAAGGCCTCCCTTTGCTCCCATAACAGCCTCAATTCTTCATGGCATGGATTCCACAAGATGTTGGAAACATCCCTTTGAGATTCTGGTCCATGTTGATATGATTGTATCACACAGTTCCTACAGATTTTTCAGATACATTTTCATACTAAGAATCTCCTGTTCTACTGCATCCTAAAGGTGTTCTATTGGATTCAGAACCGGTGACTGGGAAGGCCACTGAAGAGCACTGAATTCATTGTCATGTTCATGAAACCAGTTTGAGACGACTTTTGCTTTGTGACATGGTTCAAAGTTATGCTGGAAGTAGCCATTAGAAGATGGTAAATTGTTTCCATGAAACATGCACATAATCATTGCACATGATCAGCATCAATACTCAAATAGGCTGTGGCATCCAAGCAATGATTGATTAGTATTAAGGACCCCAAAGTGTGCAAATAAAACATTCCCCACACCATTACACCACCTCCACCAACCTGGACTGTTGACACAAGGCAGGTTGAGTCTATGGATTCATTCTGTTGGCACCAAGTTCTGACCCTACCATTTGTGAGCCTCAGCAGAAATCAAGATTCATCAGACCAGGCTATGTTTTTCTAGTCTTCAGCTGTCCGGTTTTGGTGAGCCTGTGCCCAATGCAACCTCTGATGGCTGTTCTTGGCTGACAGAAATGGAAATCGACCTGGTCTTCTGCTGCTGTAGCCCATCTGCCTCAAGGTTTAAGGTGTTGTGCATTCTGAGATGCTTTTCTGCTCACCACAATTGTACAGAGTGGTTATCTGAATTACTGTAGGCTTTCTGTCAGCTCAAACCAGTCTGGCCATTCACTTTTGATTTCTCTCATTAGCAAGGCATTTCTGTCCTCAGCATTGCCACTCAATGGATGTTTTTTCTTTCTTGCACCATTCTGAGTAAACTCTAGAGACTTGTGTGTGAAAATCCAAGGAGACCAGCAGTTAAAGCAGTCATTTGAGTTATACTCAAACTAATCTGTCTGGCACCAACAATCATGCCACAGTCAAAAATCACTGAGATCAGATTTTCTCCCATTCTGATGGTTGATGTGAACATTACCTGCATGATTTTGTGCATTACACTGCTGCCACATGATTGGCTGATTAGATAATTGTATGAATGAGTAGGTGTACATGTTCCTAATGAAGTACTCAATGAGTGTAGGCCTATAATGTAAGCCACAGGCCGCTTTCAGGAACTATTTTTATAACTACAAACTAACATTCCAGGAACGTTCTGATCATGGTCTCATAACAGGACATTTGCTTTATACTGTAGGTATCACATTTGTATCTACAAGCTAATGCTCCCAAATAACATTCTCTTATGGGAAGTTCTTGAAGTTCACCAAAGGTTGTTTTCAGTGGTTTTTTTAAACAAACTACAAACAAACATTCCAGGTACAGACAACCTGTTTACATAAACATTTACATGGAAATTATATGATGGATAGTAGAAAGTTGGTTTGGACACGTTTCCCTAACAGTTGGTAGAACATTTTCTAAACTATCCCTAGTTACTGCAAGATTCCTGAGAGGTTCAATTCATTCATTCATTCATTCATTCATTCACTCATTTTTTTTCTATACTGCTTATCCATTACGGGTCATGGGTGAGCTGGATCCAATCTCACCTGACACTGGGCGAGAGACAGGGTACACCCTGAACAAGTTGCCAGTCTATCGCAGGGCTAACACAGAGAAACAGACAGCCATTCACACTCATTCACATCTATGGGCAGTTTTGAGTAGCCAGTTGAATAAATCTGCATGTCTTTGGACTGTGTGAGGAAACCAGAGCACCCAGAGGAAACCCATGCAGGCACAGCAAGAACATGTAAACTTCAGAAAGGCCCTGGTGAACCAGCAGGTTCAAACCCAGAATTTGCTTGCTCTGATGCGACAGTGTTAACCACTCATTGTGCTGCTGAGGTTCAAATCATTTAAAGGTTAACAGAACCTAGGGGAAAGATTTTCAAAATGTTATGGGTTACAAAGATCATGTTACTCAGTTTGATCACTTGCATCCCTGTTACTAATTGGATGCGTGACTCAACATTCAGTATGGTTAAGAACTCACTCAATAACCCTGCACACATTTTTAATTGAAATATACAGGCCTACTTCCTGTCACACGGTCACATTTGTAGAGCTTGTACTCCCAGCAGGCTGTGTCCGACTCTCCACTGGAAATGAACAACTTCCGGTCTGTAGTCTGGTTGTTTGTCGGAAGCAGTGAAAAGGCGGTATCAGAGTTATGGGCTTTTCTGTATTGTGTCCGTTTCTCACTTGACGGATGCCATTGAGCTCTTTCAATGCCAAGTTCGTGATTTTCACTCTAAATTGACAAGGTCAACCATGAGAATAAGATTGGTGTAGAAGACAATTTCAGCTGAACAATTATAATGCAGTGACAGATATTTTAAATTATAATTTGTCTTAAAATCACAATAAAAGTGCATTTGAAATAAAATAGCAAAAGCTCTTTTATTAATTATGATTATTCCAGTGTAGTACAGGGATATACTAGGGATATACTGTACCCCATATGGACAGTCGAAAGTCGCACTTGGAAGATGGCTCTGGACACTTACAGTTTTGCTATGATGGCGGAGGACTACAATTGCCATGATAACTTTAGGACTGCCGTTGTCATGAACAGTTTTGCACTCAAGTCTCCATCAATGAACAGCTGATAACTTCAACAAAACGGACTTCATGTTAAAACTATAATGAATTTCCTGGTTTCACAGTTGTACTTTGTGACTATATAAGACAGTTATAGAAGCAAATTATTTATAGTCACGTTGTCTGGTATCACCCAAATGAGGATGGGTTCCCTTTTGAGTCTAGTTCCTCTCAAGGTTTCTTCCTCATGTCGTCTGAGGGAGTTTTTCCTTGCCACCATCACCACAGGCTTGCTCATCAGGGATAAATTAGGGATAAAATTAGCTCATGGTTAAAGTCTTTGATTTTCTGTAAAGCTGCTTTGCAACAATGTCTGTTGTTAAAAGCGCTATACAAATAAATTTGACTTGACTTGATATACTGTAGGCAGGTAGGAGTACACTCAAGATGGGATTCATTCACCCATAAATTGTCCAGGCTTGCTCATCAGGAACAGAAAGATAAATTTATCTGGGATAAAATTAGCACATGTTTAAAGTCCTTCATTTTCTGTAAAGCTGCTTTGAGACAATGTCTGTTGTTAAAAGCGCTATACAAATAAACTTGACTTGACTTGATATTGTGTATAATACTAATCTAAAATACTATACACAATCCTAATGTTAAAGCATATACAGTATGCAGAACCATGGCCTCACTTTCGTTTATAAATGCCTTGAGACCTCAAGAATGGCACAGGAATAGTTTTAAGCGTTAACAATAAATCTAATATAGTAATTTTTACGATTAAAATGATTCATATAGGTAGCGATCTGAGTGAATGACCTTGACGTCCGTAACGTCACAGCAGGAAGTCTATCGGTCTCATCGCCATTTCCGCTATACTAAAACACAGAGCTGACTGCAACTCCGATCCTCCATTATGAGCTAATTTATCACCATGCCACGTAGATGTGTTGCTGGCTGGTACAGCAACACGACAGAAGGTGGATTTATGTTGCATTCATGGACCAAGAATGCTCAAACTGCAAAGATTTTGGATGTGTTTTGTGAGAAGTTGACGGGCACATTGGGCGCCTACGAAGTGTTCTCTCCTCTGCTCTGTACATTTTACTGAAGACTGGTACGAGACCTCTGATCTGTTGAGGAGTGTTGGCTATAAGCCCGTATTGAAAGAGGGTGCAGTACAAACAATTAAAGAAAAAGAAAACAAGAAAAGGAAATTATTTATTTATTTATTAAAGGAAAGTGAGTTCAGTTGCACCAGTTCTTCTGGAGTGAGCCGAGGGTTGTTGGTAAAACCCGGGACGGAACGGGATGTGACATATCGCTCAGGCAGTGGCCTCCCCGCAGTTGTTGCTAAAACCGGTGACATCCCGTTCCATCCCGGGTTTTAGTAATTGCCTGAGCCAAGCAGTAATGGCGGAGTACTCAGTAATCGAGAAAATGGAGAATGAGTGGAGCAGCCATCTTATTTCTGCGCTGGATATTGCTGCCGTCTTGCCCTTACGTGGAAGAAGCGAATGAACAGAGAACTGAACGAACAACTGAAAGTCAGATTGTTTCAAAACAATTGGCCACAAGATCGGCCTTCAAGAAGCGAGAACGCACAGACGGGTAAGAAACGACTCTCATTTGTATACAAAACAACAAAAACGAAACACGTTGTTTACCTGCATTTAGATTAATGCATGTAACTTGTATTGTGTGTTTAAGTTACCGGTATAAGATTATTTAATTTGCTTCAGAATGTGATTGGCTCAGTTCATGTGATTATTTAATTAGCCTTTTACGTTTTCATCTCATCTCATTATCTCTAGCCGCTTTATCCTGTTCTACAGGGTCGCAGGCAAGCTGGAGCCTATCCCAGCTGACTACGGGCGAAAGGCGGGGTACACCCTGGACAAGTCGCCAGGTCATCACAGGGCTGACACATAGACACAGACAACCATTCACACTCACATTCACACCTACGGTCAATTTAGAGTCACCAGTTAACCTAACCTGCATGTCTTTGGACTGTGGGGGAAACCGGAGCACCCGGAGGAAACCCACGCGGACACGGGGAGAACATGCAAACTCCGCACAGAAAGGCCCTCGCCGGCCACGGGGCTCGAACCCAGACCTTCTTGCTGTGAGGCGACAGCACTAACCGCTACACCACCGTGACGCCCCCTCTCAAAAATATATTTTTTAAAATTCCCATTTATGCAGCATACAAGAGTCAAGGATGGAGATACTATCCACTCAGAAATGCATTTAAAAATAAAGGCTCTACGTATCTGCTTTAAGATGTTCAGTGTACGTTTATCCTGCAGGTGGTGCACTGGATACACTGGTCTGACATTTCCTTAAAGCCTTCCCTTCTTTTCCCTCTCAATAGGTAACTTATCTTACTCTTATCCCTTGTGTTCTGTTCAAGTCAAAATGAATAATTACACTGAAATGTAAAAATGGCAGAAAATGGTTAATTTTGTATACTGAACACCAAAAAGGACAAGTTTACTTTCGATACATCTATTACTCACTCATTCACTTTTACTAACTTTTAGATTTATCCTGGTCCGGATCATGGTGAGTCTGGAACCTATCCTGAGAACATGGGGTGTGAGGCAGGACTACATCCAAGATGGGATTTGTTCACTTGTCCGAGGGGCAATTTATCTTTAGCCAGTCCACTTACTGACATGTTTTTGGGAGGTGGGAGGAAACCAGTGGAAACTACACAAACCTGAGCTCAGGATTTAATCTGGGACCCTGGAGCTGTGCCAGCCACTGCACCACTGTACCTCTATCTGTTTTATTTTTGGGTCATTTGGATGACCTGTGAACAATGCGTCCATGTTAAGAAGCAAACAGAACATAAGCATCAAACTATTACAATCAAAGGATTGCACTTAATTTTTCATAAGCTTTCTAAAAGGACAGCTTTTTGGGGCTGACAATGTGGAACAATTCAGTTCTAAATACTTCACAATCATCCTAAAAATGCCCAAAGCCAGTAATGAGAAGGAGGAAGTTCATTCTCTGATGTGAACATGGTGTGTTACTTTTATCCTGCTGCCAGCTTCTTCTGCAACAGTGTACAACAAAGTGCCAATGTTTCAAAAGTTTGTTTTCCTGTTTAGCACTGGTATACAGAAGTGCAGATATCAAATTGATTCCAGACTAGAAGTTTCTGAAGTTTGTGGCCAATGTACAAACAATGTCAGATGCAGTGCGATAGGCAGAGTGTCTTGAGACTGGAGACAAATTCAGAAAATTCACTCCTCTTCTTACAGTGGTGCTTGAAAGTTTGTGAACCCTTTAGAATTTTCTATATTTCTGCATAAATATGACCTAAAACATCATCAGATTTTCACACAAGTCCTAAAAGTAGATCAAGAGAACCCAGTTAAACAAATGAGACAAAAATATTATACTTGGTCATTTATTTATTGAGGAAAATGGTCCAATATTACATATCTGTGAGTGGCAAAAGTATGCGAACCTTTGCTTTCAGTATCTGGTGTGACCCCCTTGTGCAGCAATAACTGCAACTAAACATTTGCGCTAACTGTTGATCAGTCCTGCACACCGGCTTGGAGGAATTTTAGCCCATTCCTCCATACAGAACAGCTTCAACTCTGGGATGTTGGTGGGTTTCCTCACATGAACTGCTCGCTTCAGGTCCTTCCACAACATTTCCATTGGATTAAGGTCAGGACTTTGACTTGGCCATTTCAAAACATTAACTTTATTCTTCTTTAACCATTCTTTGGTAGAATGACTTGTGTGCTTAGGGTCATTGTCTTGCTGCATGACCCACCTTCCCTTGAGATTCAGTTCATGGACAGATGTCCTGACATTTTGCTTTAGAATTCGCTGGTATAATTCAGAATTCATTGTTCCATCATTAATGGCACGCCGCCCTGGCCCAGATGTAGCAAAACAGGCCCAAACCATGATACTACCACCACCATGTTTCACAGATGGGATCAGGTTCTTATGCTGGAATGCAGTGTTTTCCTTTCTCCAAACATAACGCTTCTTATTTAAACCAAAAAGTTCTATTTTGGTCTCATCTGTCCACAAAACATTTTTCCAATAACCTTCTGGCTTGTCCATGTGATCTTTAGCAAACTGCAGATGAGCAGCAATGTTCTTTTTGGAGAGCAGTGGCTTTCTCCTTGCAGCCCTGCCATGCATGCCATTGTTGTTCGGTGTTCTCCTGATGGTGGACTCATGAACATTAACATTAGCCAATGTGAGAGAGGCCTTCAGTTGCTTAGAAGTTACCCTGGGGTCCTTTGTGACCCCAGGGTACAGAAACATGGAACAAGTGTTGCCAGGCAAAACAAACCTAGCCCGGTAGCATTTATGATGAAGATGAAGGAAGATATTGCAAAAAAAAAAAGGTACTCTATGGGTACATGTGGCTACTGCTTATAAATAAAATTGTTTTCTGATCCCATGTCCATACAGTAAATATAGCATATATATTTACTCTATGAGGCAGTAGCAACAAAAATGAAGCATAATCCAAAAATGAACAATTTAAAAATCACAGAAGTAAAATATACCAAGTGTCTGTATTTTATATTATTCTATTCTTACCTCTTACAGTTTTTGAAACTGAAACCTCCAAACCAAGGCTGACATACACACGCTGTCGCCATGACCGGAACTAATTTCCTGGAAATGGCCCGGCGCTAGAGCTCAGTGGAACGCAATTTCCCTCTGTAATAAGCATAAACAAAGCGATTTCTTTAGTCTAGTCCATTTATTTCGAATGGTGAACCAAATTGTATACACTCACCGGCCATTTTAATCTGAACACATGTATGCGCATGTGCAGTGTGCGACTGTTACATTCTTACATGCTTGCAGCACGATGACGTAGTGGCTAGCACCTCTATATGAGGCAGTAGCCACAACAAAAACGATTTTGACCTTTTTGGTGACCTTGACTGGATGACCCTCAAAATGTTGGAGGTTGTATTTGAGACTAAAGTGCATCCATCCTGAAAGTTTCATGAAGATTGATCCAGCTGTTTTCCCATAATATCATTAACAAAAAAACCCAAAGAAACCTGACCGTAAACAATACCTCGCCCCGCTTACTCCGTAGCGGATGAGGTAATAAGTATTTCACAGTAAGAACATATCTTTTTTTTTTTCAAGACTTATTATTATAGCATTTTTCACAAATTGCTACTGTCATTTCGCTGGTTTGTTTACATTCTAATTTAAATATAATTTATAATTTAGAAATAATTTTGTCGGACGTTTTCTCCCACAGTCCAAAGACATGCAGGTTAGGTTAACTGGTGACTCTAAATTGACCGTAGGTGTGAATGTGAGTGTGAATGGTTGTCTGTGTCTATGTGTCAGCCCTGTGATGACCTGGCGACTTGTCCAGGGTGTACCCCGCCTTTCGCCCGTAGTCAGCTGGGATAGGCTCCAGCTTGCCTGCGACCCTGTAGAACAGGATAAAGCGGCTAGAGATAATGAGATGAGGTGAGATGAGTTTTGTCTAAAGTTTTTATTAATCGAATTTACAAAAAATAAACATAAAAATGATTTGTTTCTCAAAATCCAGTGAATGTGGATAGAATAAAAGTTATTCCGCTCAATCTTGTCGTACATGGTTTATAGCCAACTCAGCGCTACGCACCTCATCGGCTATCAGCTCATATACAACTCACTTTTGTGGAATAATTGTTAAATGGAGAATGTCTAGGAAATCAGCCAGGTCTCAACAACACCAGAAAAAAAATCACTGCTTATATTCTTAGCTCCCTAACTTGCTTCCACAAGAGATTTATTTTTTCTTGACGTTTGTACTGTGAGTGTGTTTTAGGGGCAAACCAGGGCACCCACAATGAAAAATGAACCAGACATGATCCATATGTAAATATAATTTCCACTGTAATGTGTAAGCACTCTTAGAGGTTTAATGCAGAAGTTTCTGGAATCTGCTGTAAAACCTCAGCTGTAATTGTACCAGAGTTCTTACTGTTTCCCAGTGTGGTAGGAAAGGCGGAGTTGTGTTGATTTATTCTGTCTCTGTTGAAGGGGCTCAGATTGCACAAGGGTAAAACGGCAAGCTACATACTGTTTGCACCCCTTTCCTTCCACTCATCCGAATCCCTAATCTGAAAAGGCTCGCTGAGGGGCTAGGTGCACGCTCAAAGGGGGCTATTTATCATAGTCACTTTCTGGAGAAATGTGTGTGTGTGTGTGTGTGTGTGTGTGTGTGTGTGTGTGTGTGCGTGCACAGACATACACACATCTAGCTCGCACAAACCACACAAAGCTCATATTGAAAATGTCAACAAATAAATGTTTACTCTGTACTTTGTCATCCACACACACACACATACACTCCACCAACATAACATGCGCAGAGCTGCCACAACACATACGCAGAGTGAAACTGGATTTGATCCTTCAGCAAGTTGTTTCTCTTTGGCAGTTTGGGGGAAGGGGAAAATTAGGAGTCTGTGTTATAATGGAATGGGATTGTAACTGTGCGTACGTGCATGTTTCTGTGGGTGTGCATGCATGAACGGTGGAAATTTGTCACAGGAAAGCCAAGGGTGGGAGAGCACAATACACTACACCAACACACACACACATGTGTATACAATCACTCTGATGCTTATAGAATTCCAGCACAGTGTACAGGCCAGTCTGATCAGGAAGGAACACTTGAGGATGGAAAAGACCTTCAGACTTGTTTGATATGTCAGTACTTTTGTTTGCACATACACACACCCAGAGATATCCGATAAATCGGTTTTTGCTCCTGCAACTGTGAAAGCACTGTCGGTGTGGAGTTAACTGCTACGAACAAGATCAGCTGTGAGCTACTGCTCACTTACGTATCCCCCTGCTCTCGATTATATCAGAATGCAAGCAATCGAAGAAACAGGACACTTATTATGCATGTTGACTTCAACAAATAATTAACCCTGAAACAAGTCAGTAAAGAGCAGTGTCTCTCCCCAGGGATTTCAAATAGCGTCCTGGTAAACGGTCATTTTGAAATAGCATTTTGCTTCTTGAAATTGCGTCAAAATCCACCCTATACATTTCATAAATACATTCAGTCAGTAAACAGGAAGTTGATGTGTGACAGACCTGAAAGCTGTATACACAGTATAGAACCCCAAGCTGAAGCTCGGTACCAAATATCAAGCAGTTGTGATTTGTAGTTGCTGAGAAAAGTGTTACTAAAATTTTGTAAATCCACCCTATATGTTTCGTAAATACATTCAGTCCGTAAACAGGAAGTCGATGTGCGACAGACCTGAAAACGGTACACACGGTATAGAACCCCAAGCTGAAGTTTGGTACCAAGTACCAACTGGCTATGATTTGTGGTTGCTGAGAAAAATGGTGTTTCGGACAGACGGAAATACAGCGATACAGAGATACAGATGGACGGACAGAGGTAAATCAGTATAACCCCCCCCCCCCCCCCGCTCCCTTTCGGAGTAGGGATATAATTATTTTACTCTGTTCTTTGTAAACTGTAGACATCATGTCCCAGACAACTCTCACTCTGCCTTGGGTGTTGGCCATTAGAAAGCGGAAGGGTGGCAAACAATACAGGAAGGGTTTGGGGTCAGCGACAAATCACTTCCTGGTTCGATGTACAGCATGAACAGTTTTCCAGTATATCTATATGGAACACTTCCTGTCAGTCAATTCACTGACTTCCTGTCTGAGTCAAAGGTGGGAGAGGACAAGTCTGTGTGCTGATAGATGTAAAGAGATAAAACAGAAGGGTGAGGGCTTCTATGTGTGAACCAGTTGATTATGGCTTTGACGACTGAATATGGCTTTTTCAAACAGCAAATATGCTATGTTGTAGCACTGGGCTCTTTAAGGTGATGCAGTAAATATGCAAAATAGTGACACATACACGCAGACCTGTGACAATGCAGCTCATATGCATTTTTGCATAGATTCTACAATTCTCTGCAACTGTACTGGAAAGATTTAAGTATCATTATTTCAAATCACATCCCCTCAGTTGGTGATTTGATGATGGTGGTGGAGAGTGCTGTTTAACACATCTGTCTAAATTCTACTATTGTTTTGAGATCTGATCACTGTGCAAAGCCATAGCATATGACTTACATAATTTTTATTCTCATTCATTCTCATCTCATTATCTGTAGCCGCTTTATCCTGTTCTACAGGGTCGCAGGCAAGCTGGAGCCTATCCCAGCTGACTACGGGCGAAAGGCGGGGTACACCCTGGACAAGTCGCCAGGTCATCACAGGGCTGACACATAGACACAGACAACCATTCATTTTTATTCTCGTCAAATTATTCAGTGAGCCTCACGCCCTGTCGATGGGAGTGGAGTCCTTCTGGAAGAGACCACTCCTACCAAGAGAGAAATGTTTCATTATTTCGTCAGGATAAAGGTGATCAGTAGGAATAAATAATTAATTTATTAGTGTGTAGTGACTCTTTCTTCTAAGGGGACAAGAGGACTCAAACCACAGCAGCATAATTACCCTATAGCATAAGAAAGTCACGTTTTTTTCCTTTAACTTGTTGCTGTCTGTACACACATACATGCTTTCTTTCATCAATTCTTTATTTTCTTTTTGTATGCACAGTATGTATATACATCGATCAGCCATAACATTACTACCACTTGCCTAATATTATGTAGGTCCCCCTTGTGCCACCAAAACGGCTCTGACCTGTCAAGGCATGGACTCCACAAGACCTCTGAAAATGTGCTGCAGTATCTGCCACCAAGATGTTCACAGCAGATTCTTTAATTCCTGTAAGTTGCAATGTGGCTCCATGGATGAGACTTGTTTGTCCAGCACATCCCATAGATGCTCGATGAGATTGAGATTTGGGGAGTTTGGAGGCAAAGTTAACACAGTGAACTCTTTGTCATGTTCCTCAAACCATTTCTGAACAATTTTTGCAGCGTACCAAGGCAAAGTATCCAGCTGAAAGAAACCACTGCCATTAGTGAATACCGTTTCCATGAAGGGGTTTACTTGGTCTGCAACAATGTTTCAGTAGGTGGGATGTGTCAAAATTACATCTACATGAATGCCAGGACCCAAGGTTTCCCAGCAGAACATTGCCCAGAGCATCACTCTGTGGCTGTCGGCTAACGTTCTTCCCAATGCATCCTGGTGGCATTTCTTCCTCAGGTGAGAGACAGACACACACCCGGCTGTCCACATGATGTAAAAGAAAACATGATTCATCAGACCAGGCCACCTTCTTCCATTGCTCCATGGTCCAATTCTGATGCTCACATCCCCATTGTAGGTGCTTTCAGCAGTGGGCAGGGGTCAGCATGGGCACTCTGACTAGTCTGTGGTGTTCTTACACCTTTCTATCATAGCCAGCATTAACTTTTTCAAATTTTTGTACTATAATAGCTTTTCTGTGGGATTGGACCAGACATCACTGAGCCTTGGGTGACCATGACCCTGTTGCAGTTTCACCGATTATATTTCCTCGGACCACTTTTGGTAGGTACTAACCACTGCATACTGGGAACACCCCACAAGACCTGCTGTTTTGGAAATGCTCAGACCCAGCCACCTAGCCATCAGCCATCATAACTGGACCTTTTTCAGATTTGCTCAGATCCTTACACTTGCCCAGTTTCTCTGCTTCCAACACATCAACTGACTGTTTACTTGCTGCCTAATATCCCATCCTTTCACAGGTGCCACTGTAATGAAAATCAGTCTATCAATGTTATACACTTCACTTGTCAGTGTTGTATATCCATCCATCCATCCATCCATCCATCCATTATCTGTAGCTGCTTATCCTGTTCTACAGGGTCACAGGCAAGCTGGAGCCTATCCCAGCTGACTATGGGTGAGAGGTGGGGTACACCCTGGACAAGTCACCAGATCATCACAGAGCTGACAGATAGAGACAAACAACCATTCACACTCACATTCACACCTACGGTCAATTTAAAGTCACCAGTTAACCTAACCTGCATGTCTTTGGACTGTGGGGGAAACCATAGCACCTGGAGGAAACCCACACAGGGAGAACATGAAAACTCCCAATTTCCAAAATGTTGAAAAGACAAAGTTTAATATAACATCTGTTTAACTTATAACGTGAAAGTAAGGTTAATAATATAACTTAGATTACATATTTTTCAGTTTTACTCAAATTAGGGTGGTGCAAAAATGAGTACGCCCCACAACAAAAACTACTACATCTAGTACTTTGTATGGCCTCCATGATTTTTAATGACAGCACCAAGTCTTCTAGGCATGGAATGAACAAGTTGGCGAGATTTTGCAACATCAATCTTTTTCCATTCTTCAACAATGACCTCTTTTCGTGACTGGATGCTGGATGGAGAGTGATGCTCAACTTGTCTCTTCAGAATTCCCCATAGGTGTTCGATTGGGTTCAGATCAGGAGACGTACTTGGCCACTGAATCACTTTCACCCTCTTCTTCTTCAGAAATCCAACAGTGGCCTTAGATGTGTGTTTAGGATCATTGTCATGTTGGAAAAGTGCACGATGATCAAGGGCACGGAGTGATGGTAGCATCTTCTCTTTCAGTATAGAGCAATACGTCTGTGAATTCATGATGCCATCAATGAAATGCAGCTCCCCGACACCAGCAGCACTCATGCAGCCCCACATAAGGACACTGCCACCACCATGTTTCACTGTAGGCACCATGCATTTCTCTTTGTATTCCTCACCTTTGCGACGCCATACAGTTTTGAAGCCATCAGTTCCAAAAACATTTATCTTGGTCTCATCACCCCAGAGGCTTTTTTGTGCCTGGGCTTTAGGAGAGGCGTCTTTCGTGGACGGCATCCATGCATGCCATTCCTCTGCAGTGTACGCCGTATTGTGTCACAGGAAATAGTCACCCCAGTTTGGCTTTCTACTTCTTTAGATAACTGCAATGAACTTGCATGCCGATTTTCTTCAGTCCTTCTCATCAGAAGACGCTCCTGTCGAGGTGTTAACTTCCGTGGATGACCTGGACGTCTCTGTGAGATGGCTGCAGTTTCATCTTTCTTAAATTTTTGTACCACTTTTGCTACAGTATTCTGAGTAAAGCTTTGCTGATCTTCTTGTAGCCTTCACCTTTGTGGTGTAAATAAATTATTTTCTTTGGGGAATTCTGAAGAGACAAGTTGAGCATCACTCTCCATCCAGCATCCAGTCATGAAAAGAGGTCGTTGTTGAAGAATGGAAAAAGATTGATGTTGCAAAATGTCGCCAACTTGTTCATTCCATGCCTAGAAGACTTGGTGCTGTCATTAAAAATCATGGAGGCCATACAAAGTACTAGATGTATGTTTTTGTTGTGGGGTGTACTCATTTTTGCACCACCCTAATTTGAGTAAAACTGAAAAATGTGTAATTTAAGTTATATTATTAACCTTACTTTCACGTTATTAGTTAAACAGATGTTATATTAAACTTTGTCTGTTCAACATTTTGGAAATTGTTTGTGTTCATTGAGATATTGTTTAAAATGTTACTTTTCAAAGGGGGTGTACTCATTTATGCTGAGCACTGTAACTGTGCAAAAGTCTGAGGCACCTTATTTTGTTAGTATAAACTTTCATCTCATCTCATCTCATTATCTCTAGCCGCATTATCCTTCTACAGGGTCGCAGGCAAGCTGGAGCCTATCCCAGCTGACTACGGGCGAAAGGCGGGGTACACCCTGGACAAGTCGCCAGGTCATCACAGGGCTGACACATAGACACAGACAACCATTCACACTCACATTCACACCTACGGTCAATTTAGAGTCACCAGTCAACCTAACCTGCATGTCTTTGGACTGTGGGGGAAACCGGAGCACCCGGAGGAAACCCACGCGGACACGGGGAGAACATGCAAACTCCACACAGAAAGGCCCTCGCCGGCCCCGGGGCTCGAACCCAGGACCTTCTTGCTGTGAGGCGACAGCGCTAACCACTACACCACCGTGCCGCCCTAGTATAAACTTTGTTAGAGATTTTTTATTTGTGACTTCTACATTATGGAACCAGTACAAAAACACTTTAGATTACCAAACATTAGTTTTCCAGCACAAAATCAAATGTTACAGAAAAATGTTTTATGTCAGTAAATAAAGGAGCATATTACATAACAGACCACATTTCAGATAAAAACATAATGAAGGTTTCTGGATTTTTCTGCAAAAATAAGAAGGAAGTGAGACAGTCAAAGTCTCCAGAAGAACTGCGACTGGTTCTGGAAGATGCTCAGTAAAACTTACAGCTCAGTTCCTTATGAAATTGCACTAACTGTACCTGAGACTGCTCATTTTTTTTAAAGCGAAGGGTCGTCGCACCAAACATTGACTTTTTTCATGCATTACTGCTTACTGATCTGTATGACATTTTTTTAAATGCAGAAACATTTAATTTCATTACTTTTGAAGACATATATATAATTTTTTTTCCCTTAAATCAGCATCTCTATGCATAGCAGCCATTTCATTCCAGTGTCTGTGCTGGAAGTCCAACACAAACATACCTCATTTTACTTAATGAGGTACTGATTATGTGATCACCTGAACCAAACCTTATTTAATGAGGAAAAAGTATAAAAACCCTGCTGTGGTCATCACTATCCTCTTGCAATCGGACCGGTTTGGATGGTAAAAACAGTAGTGTCTTAAATATATTTGGTTGACAAAAATATCTGTTTATCATGCCAAAAGAGTTAAAAAGAGAAGTTTTGTTTGAGAAACTGTCTGGCTTTACTGACAGAGGGATGCAGTGAGCTTCAGGGTGCTTCCATCCTGAAAATTTCAAAGACAGCTGTTCATAAGAACAAGGTTCAGCAGCAGACTTTGGGGACAGCAAAGTTAGAGACTGGCAGAGGGCGAAAACAACTCTTCACTAACTGGGACATGGAAAAAAAATTAAGAGACCACTGCAAAATTATCAGTTTCTCTGGTTTTACTCTTTATAGGTATGTGTTTGAGGAACATGAACATTTTTGTTTCCAAATTTCCCATAAAAATATTGTCACTTTGAGTGTCTAATTGCAGAAAATGACAACTGGTCAAAATAACAAGAGCAATGAAATGTTTTCAGATATACATATACATACAGTGTTACAGTAATGAGTGTCCAAACTTTTGACTGGTACTGTATACATATACTGTCTGGATGTGGTTGAAAAAGAGTGTAAGAGTGGTTTGCATGACTGCCCTTACCTGGGCCTCTTCTGATGGCAATAGTAATGACCTCCAGACTTGGGCAAAATAAACTGATTTTGAAATGGGGCAAAACTGGGAATGTGCAAATCACAGAGACCTTTTATTGTGCTAAAGTGTGTGTCTGTGTATAAGCCTGAGACATTCTTCCAGCACACTGTCAAGACTTACTTTCAAATAGTAATAAGGACTGTATGTACTGTATATGTGTTGGTGTTTGTGTATAGACATGATCTATGGGGCTTCTAGGATATAGCATGAGAGACAAGTGTCCAAATAAAGTCTCATTTATACTATTCTGTCTCCGTCCCTGTACCAAACAACAAGACTATGTATGTATATTTCTGTGTATATAGGCACTCACATACACTTAAATGACAATAAGGGAAATTTACAGGTAGGGCCTAATAGGTAGGGACACGGTCATTCCCCCCAATTGTAAAGCGACCTTGGGTATGGGGAAGGCGTTATACAAGTTTAACTTATTATTATTATTATTATTATTATTATTATTATATAATATTATTGAATGATCCTAAGAGCTGTGTTGTTGGGGGCATTACACCCCTGTTAGGGTCTCCCAAGGCAGACAGGTCCTAGGTGACAGGCCAGACCAAGAGCAGTTCACCAAAACCCTTATGGATAATAATAGATCAAGGACCGTGACGTCGCCCGGTATGGCGCAGCCAGGGCCCCACCCTGGAGCCACGCCCGGGGTTGGGGCTCGTATGTGAGTGCTTGGTGGCCGGGCCTTTGCCCACGGGGCCCGGCCGGGCTCAGCCCGAAGCGGTGACGTGGGCCCGACCTCCTGTGGGTTCACCACCCACAGAGGTAGCCGTAGGAGGCCGGTGCAGTGTGGATTGGGTGGCAGTCGAAGGCAGGAGCCTCAACGACCTGATCCCCAAACACTGCGGCTAGCTGTTGGGACATGGAATGTCACTTCACTGAGGGGGAAAGAGCCTGAGCTTGTGCGGGTGATTGAGAGGTACCGGCTAGATATAGTCTGGCTCACCTCCACGCACAGCTTGGGCTCTGGAACCCAGCACCTCGAGAGGGGCTGGACTCTTCACTTCTCTGGAGTCGCCCATGGTGAGCGGCGGCGGGCTGGTGTGGGCTTGCTTATAGCTCCCCAGCTCAGCCGCCATGTGTTGGAGTTTACCCCAGTGAACGAGAGGGTCGCCTCTCTGCGCCTTCAGATCGGGGAGATGGCTCTTGCTGTTGTTTGTGCCTACTGGTCAAATAGCAGTATAGAGTATCCGGCCTTCTTGGAGTCCCTGGGAGAGGTACTGAGAGGTGCTCAGACTGGGGACTCCATTGTTCTACTGGGGGACTTCAACTCTCACGTGGACGATGACAGTGACACCTGGAGGGGCGTGATTGAGAGGAACAGCCTCCCTGATCTGAAGCCGAGTGATGTTTTGTTATTGGACTTCTGTGCTAGTCATAGTTTGTCCATAATGAACACCATGTTCGAGCATAGGGGTGTCCATAAATGCACGTGGCACCAGGACACCTTAGGTCGGAGGTCGATGGTCGACTTTGTTGTCGTTTCATCTGATCTCTGTCTTGGACACTCGGGTGAAGAGAGGGGCTGAGCTGTCAACTGATCACCACCTGGTGGTGAGTTGGATCTGCTGGCAGAGGAGGATGCTGGACAGACCTGGCAGGCCCAAACGTATGGTGAGGATCTGCTGGGAACGTCTGGCCAAGCACTCTGTCAGGGAGGTCTTTAACTCCCACCTCTGGGAGAGCTTCTCCCAGCTTCCAATGGAGGTGGGGGACATTGAGTCTGAGTGGACCATGTTCTCTACCTCCATTGTAGATGCGGCTGCTCGGAGCTGTGGCTGCAAGGTCTCCAGTGCCTGTCGTGGTGGCAATCCCCGAACCCGGTGGTGGACACTGGAAGTAAGGGATGCCGTCAAGCTGAAGAAGGAGTCCTATCGGGCCATGTTGGCCTCCAGGACTCCTGAGACAGCTGACGGGTATCGGCAGGCCAGACATACCGCAGCTCGGGCAGTTGAGGAGGCAAAAACTCTGAACTGGGAGGAGTTCGGTGAGGCCATGGAGGAGGATTATCGGTTGGCCTTGAAGAAATTCTGGCAAACCATCCGGCGCCTCAGAAGGGGGAAGCAGTACTCTGCCAACACTGTTTACAGTGCGGGTGGGGAGCTGTTGACTTCGACTGGGGACATTGTTGGGAGGTGGAAGGAATACTTCGAGGATCTCCTCAATCCCACCATCACATCTTCCATTGAGAAAGCGGAGGCTGATAATTCAGAGGTGGACTCGTCCATTACCCAAGCCGAAGTTACTGAGGTGGTTTGCAAGCTCCTCGGTGGCAAGGCACCGGGGCTGGATGAGATCTGCCCTGAGTATCTCAAGTCTCTGGATGTTGTGGGGCTGTCTTGGCTGACATGCCTCTGCAACATCACGTGGCGGTCGGGGACAGTGCCTCTGGGGTGGCAGACTGGGGTGGCAGACTTTCTTTTTAAGAAAGGGGACCAGAGAGTGTGCTCCAATTATAGGGGAATCACACTTCTCAGTCTCCCAGGGAAGGTTTACTCCAGGGTACTGGAGAGGAGAATTCGGCCAATAGTCGAACCTCGGATCCAGGAGGAACAATGCGGTTTTCGTCCTGGTCGCAGAACACTGGACCAGCTCTATACCCTTCATAGGGTGCTCGAGGGTTCATGGGAGTTTGCCCAACCAGTCCACATGTGCTTTGTGGATCTGGAGAAGGCATTCAACCATGTCCCTCATGGTATTCTGTGGGGGGTGCTTCAGGAGTATGGGGTTCGGGGCTCTTTGCTAAGGGCTGTCTGGTCCCTGTATGAGCGGAGCAGGAGTCTGGATTGCATTGCCGGCAGTAAGTCAGACCTGTTCCCAGTGCATGTTGGACTCCGGCAGGGCTGCCCTTTGTCACCGGTTCTGTTCATAATTTTTATGGACAGAATTTCTAGGCACAGCCAGGGGCCGGAAGGAATACTGTTTGGGAACCACAGGATTTCATCTCTGCTTTTTGCAGATGATGTTGTCCTGTTGGCTTCTTCAAACCAGGACCTTCAGCATGCACTGGGGCGGTTTGCAGTCAAGTGTGAAGCAGCTGGGATGAGAATCAGCACCTCCAAGTCTGAGGCCATTGTTCTCAACCAGAAAAGGGTGGCTTGCCCTCTCCAGGTTGGTGGAGAAGTCCTGCCTCAAGTGGAGGAGTTTAAGTATCTCGGGATCTTGTTCACGAGTGAGGGAAGGATAGAGCATGAGATCGACAGGCGGATTGGTGCAGCCTCTGCAGTGATGTGGTCGCTTTACTGGTCTGTCGTGGTGAAGAAGGAGCTGAGCCAAAAGGCAAAACTCTCGATTTACCGGTCGATCTACGTTCCGACTCTCACCTATGGTCATGAGCTTTGGGTAATGACCGGAAGAACAAGATCGCGGATACAAGCGGCCAAAATGAGTTTCCTTCGCAGGGTGGCTGGGCGCTCCCTTAGAGATGGGTGAGAAGCACAGTCACTCGGGAGGAGCTCGGAGTAGAGCCGCTGCTCCTCCACATCGAGAGGAATCAGCTGAGGTGGCTTGGGCATCTCTTTTGGATGCCTCCTGGACGCCTCCCTGGGGAGGTGTTCCAGGCATGTCCCCCTGGGAGGAAGCCCCAGGAAAGACCCAGGACACACTGGAGGGACTATGTCTCTCAGCTGGCCTGGGAACGCCTCAGTGTTCTTCCCAAGGAGCTGGCCGAGGTGTCTGGGGAAAGGGAAGTTTGGGCTTCCATGCTCAGACTGCTGCTTCCGCAACCTGGCCCCGGATAAGCGGATGAAAATGAGACGAGACGAGATTATTATTATTATTATTATTATTATTATTATCCATCCATTATCTGTAACCGCTTATCCTGTCCTACAGGGTTGCAGGCAAGCTGGAGCCTATCCCAGCTGACAATGGGCAAGAGTACACCCTGGACAAGTCGTCAGGTCATCACAGGGCTGACACATAGAGACAAACAACCATTCACACTTACATTCACACCTACGGTCAATTTAGAGCCACCAATTAGCCTAACCTGCATGTCTTTGAACTGTAGGGGAAACTGGAGCATCCGGAGGAAACCCACGCAGACACGGGGAGAACATGCAAACTCCACACAGAAAGGCCCTCGTCGGCCACTGGGCTCAAACCCAAGACCTTCTTGCTGTGAGGCGGCAGTGCTAACCACTACACGACCGTGCCGCCTATTATTATTATTATTATTATTATTATTATTATTATTATATCAAAACAATTTTTCCTCATCAGCTGCATTACGCCTTAAACTTAACATTTACATTTATGAACTTGACATTGTTCATTTGGCAGATGCTTTTATCCAAGCATGGCCTAATAAGCTAATATGTAGTGGGTACAGTAACATTCAGTACAATTTCAGCTATGCTAAATTATTGCATTTTCATACTATTTGCATTATTCTAAAGTTACAGCACATATTTTGGCACTCTAGAGCTGATAGACAATACAACTAATAAATGTTTATGTATAATGTCACCCCAAAAAAAGTCTTTTGAGCCATTTTGACCACAAATGGGACAGTCAAACTCAGTACATTGTTATAATGCCGAAGGCTGTACAATTGCAAAACTGCAGTATGACACTCAGTAATATGGAGAAAGAAACAGATGGGCTAGGATGAGGAAGTGAAGAGGACAAAAAGATGAAAGAGAGTGAAGAGAAGACAGGAAGAAAGTCGAGGTAAGACAGGGCGAGCTGGGATGGGAGGAAAAACAGAGGATCTAATGCAGGGGGTGTGGAGGGAGGAAGAAGAGGAAAAGGAGAGCAGATGACTTAATCACTCTGTATTGCCATTCTAAACTCTCTCCTCCCTCCACACACACACACACACACACACACACACACACACACGGTCATTGAATATGATCCCCTATGAAGTCACTCTCCCCTCCCCTCCCCTCACTTCTGCACTGAGAGCCTCCAGAGCCAAATAAAATGTATGTGTGGCTCCTTCTCTATCACCCTTTCCTCTCTGACATTCCAGTGTGCAGTTGAGGGATTGAATGCCTGGATACAGACACAGGAGCGAACACACGGCAAAGGAGTGAAAGGGAATTCTCTACTGTGGACTGTTGACTGTGAAGTGTTTGGATTTTTTCCTCCAACTCAAACTTTGTGCACTCTCTAATTGTGCCTTTACTCTATCTGACGTCTTGACATCTCCAGCTGGACATTTAATCATTCTAGAACTTCAGAAGCATCACAAAATATTTTCTGTGGCTCTGGCTTTTTTTTTCCTTTTTCTTCATTGAAACAGATCAAGTGTTTGGTCACAAAACAAGCGAATTGGTCCATCAGCACAGGGGTGAGTTGGTTGATATTCTATAGCAAAGACTGGTTGTTGGATAGTGCAGTAGTGTTTTGCATTACTGGTCCTGTAGTAACCGGGCACTTTCATTCTCTAAAGCATCCACTGGGTTCAGAAGAGAAACTGTTACTCTCTCTATGCAATACACTAAAATTCTGCAAGAGTTGTGTATGAGTTGGTGGGCTGGATCAGGTGTGTTAGAGCAGTACTCAAATGTGCAGTGCAGAGAAACTCAATGAACAATAGGAATTACAGTAATGGGAGCTGTGTGATTAGTTTTCAGTACTGTATAATTTCTTGAATGGACATTTGGAGCCAGAAGGTGGGATTGTTGTTGTGGGTTTGTTGTAGATATGAACGGGAAAATGGAAGATGGGCAGTGAGAGACATTAAGGTGGAGCACTTCCACCAATAGCTTGTATTATTTATGTCCTGCAAGCTTTGCCAAATTTAGTATCATGTGAAGGTTTTGGAGGATACGGATAATAGCTTTTCCCTTGCTCTGGAGTGATATACCTCTCCAAGCTGTCTGAATTGTGGGAAAGTCCCACTTGGAGGGATAATTGAGTTACCAATGATAGTTATAACAAATGTTATATAGGTACCATTGTCATAAGGCTGCACAAAACCTTACACTATCACCTTAACTTGAAGAGAAAAAATGCAGTGATGATCTATGAGTGCCTGTGTGAGTGGACATAGAGGCAGCTGGTGTTAATGGTGTGGAAAAGTGGCTGTGAGTTTTGTTCTTGACAGTAAAATGTACAAACAGGGTGTACGCCTCTCTCTCTCTCTCTCTCTCTCTCTCTCATACGTGGGCAAAGGAACCAAGAAAAAGAGTAAATAATGTACTTGCCTTGTTATGCCTTTCAATAAAAATAACATCTTTACTTTGAAGGTGCAGTCTGTAATGTTTGTCTTTCTAGACCTGTAATCATCACATCATATACAGATATCACTATCAAAACACTGATCATTTGCAGTTTTGGCATTCAGTGAATCTGGCTATTTTCTTTTTTAGATTTCTGTTAACATTTTATTCTGGTCCAGAATTTAGCTCCACCCACTGGCCTGAACAAAACTGATCAACTTTGTGCCTTTTCTTCAAAAAATGTAACTGACTAGGCAAACATACTTTCAGCAGAAAGACTGGCATTGGTTGATTAGGGGAGGGAACCGAACTGATTGGCAATGTGTTCACTGTGAGCGCAGTTCACCTTACAGCCAACAGAGGGTGCTAAATATTACAAACTGCTCCTTTAAACATGCTTTACACTCAGTGTCATGTGCAATCAATATACTATTTATCCTCTTGATATATTGATGATATTTCTGTCTTGATCAGGCTGTGACAGCCCTGTCTCCTCCATGATGGCGGAACTCTTGCAGCCCAGCACTAACAGCCTCCAGGTCCCAGGTATATTTATACCATGTGGTCTTGTGCTCTTGTAGCCCATCAGCCTTAAAGTGCCATTCCACCATTGGATGTATTCTTTGGCATAAAATACAATATATTTTGACAACATATGTAAATGGTATCACTAGATAGAGAAATCTTTTAGCTTCAAAATGATATATCAAACATAATTTTTTGACAATGACAAGTATATTAATTTTGCCACCAAAGTCACCTACCCTTTTAATTTCCGCGCGTGATGTCATCGGTAGGTTCCCCTTTTTGTGTACCACGTGACATGTGACGTGGCACATATCAGCAATGGCGGATAGAACGCGATAAAAATAATACCAATAAATCTAGCTAATACCAATAAATCTAGCTAACTGAAAGATTAAACTCAAAATTTTTCGCAATTTTTTTGGCCCCCATATACGAGGAGAAATGACTCTCTCACTTTGGGGGTTTCCTGGTCTAAAAATAGACCGACACGTGGTACACAAGAAGGGGAACCTGCCGATGACATCACGTTTCACTACCGCGCGGAAATTAAAAGGGTAGGTGACTTTGGTCGCAAAATTAATATACTTGTCGTTGTCAAAAAATTATGTCTGATATATCATTTTGAAGCTAAAAGATTTCTCTGTCTAGTCATGTTGTCATAAAATATATTGTATTTTATGCCAAAGAATACATCCAATGGTGGAATGGCACTTTAAGGTTCAGTGTGTTGTGCATTCTGAGATGCTTTTCTGTTCACCATGGTTGTAAAGAGAGGTCATTTGAGTTACTGTAACCTTCCTGTCATTTTGAATCAGTCTGGCCATTTTCCTCTGACCTCTGACAAGACTGAGGTGTTCCCATCTTCAGAACTTCCACTCACTGGATATTTACTTTAGAGACTGCTTCATGTAACTATCTCCGGAGATCAGTAGTTTCTGAAATACTTTTACCAGCCTTTTACACCAATATCCATGCCACGGTCGAAATCACTGAGATCCAGAGGTGGACGGTAACGAAGTACATTTACTTGAGTACTGTACTTAAGCACACTCTTTGAGTATCTGTACTTTACTTGAGTGTTTTTTTTTTTTTTTGGAAATTTATGACTTTAACTTCACTACATTTGAAAGACAAATATCGTACTTTTTACTCCACTACATTTCTATCAAGGTCCTCGTTACTTGTTACTACGAAGCAGCTTTGAAAGTGGATGTTTTTTTCTTTTCTTTTCTAAAATGTGATTGGTTTTTTCGCAGGTGACACTGAGACAGTCTGTCAGTAATCACTAGGGTCACGTCATGTCCATAGACTGTATAAAATTAAGATCAATGATTTCTCCGCAGCATTATTTGAACATGATCAGTTGATGGCAGAATGGAAGGAGGCGGTTCTTCTGGAGAATGCACACACTCATGGCTTTACCTAGAACCCATGTTTCAGTTTTCTGAAAGGATTAAAGATTCGTTTCGTTTTAAATGTTTGCCTAAAACAAACCACATCACAGCCTACAAAAACTCGCCGTCCAACCTGCGGAAGCATATTGAGGTCTGTAAACGTTTTATTCCAAGAGAAAGCTTGCAGTGAAGTTGTCTGTGCGTTTAGAGCTAGCGATAACGTTGCAATAGCAATGCAGTCTGGTTAGTCAAATGACTTTCTATGGATTTGCCCGCCAGGTTGCCATCGCCTTGTCCACGGCTAACGTTAACACATAGCTAGTTAACTTGGACACTGTTAGTTAGCATGTAAAAATGGAGTTATGCTAACATGAATAACGTTAACTTATCTGAAGTCCTTTCAGAAATATGTTTTAGCATAATCTTGCCAAATAAACAGAATGTAGAAATCTTTCTTTTCTAGTAACATTAGCTACCCAATATGATTTCGAGTTTGAAAAGAGTTTGCTAGCATATCAGGTGGAGTTTCAGCTCGACAGGTTCTACAAGCTAGTCAGTAAATCCAGTCGGTTGCTTCAGAGGAGTTAGGGTTTGTAAGCGTTGTGGCAATAATACAACAGTGGGTTGACAGAAAATGTACTTTTAATACTTAAGTATTTTTAAAAGCAAGTATTTCACTACTTTAACTTCAGTAAAAATGTGACTGGACAACTTTCACTTGTATCGGAGTAACATTTGACCAGTGGGATCTGTACTTTCACTAAAGTAAAGAAGTTGGGTACTTTGTCCACCTCTGCTGAGATAAAATTTTTCCTCTTTCTGATGATTGATGTGAACACTAACTGAAACCGTTGACCTATATCTGCATTATTTTATGCATTGTACTGCTGCTACATCATTGGCTGACTGGATAACTGCATGAATGCGCAGGTGTACAGGTGTCCCTATTAAAGTGATCAGTATATTTTAAGTTCCATTTCTTGTTAATGGAAATTATGGACGCATTCTAAAGTCGGATGCCTTTCATTTGTTTGTGCACAAAAGACAAGTCAGATTTTCTAACATTAACAGTCCCAATTCTGTTACAGTACAAACCTTTACTCAGTTGATACCTATTATAATCAATTAATAACATGTAAGACTGAAAAATAAAATTTGGTCATCATTCGGGTCGTATTTTAAAGATTTTCAGGCCATATATTTCATTCATATATCAAACTAACACAATGTTAACTCAGTAGCACTCAATTTTGAACTACACAGTTGACTAATGTTATGGGAGAATGGTGTATATGGGTCTGTCTCAGAAACTGGGTACTGTGGGGGAACCCCACTAAATATACTCACAGTCAATAAACTATACGGTTTTGAATGGTGATGTTGGTTTTAATTTGAAATAAAATGAAAGAAATAATACAGATAAAACTAAATCTTTGATGTGAATACTCTATTCAGAATTTGGCAAAAATTCTGCAAATTTGTGGAAAAATGGCGGCTTGATCTGGGACATGATAAATGGTTGACTCCATTGCATTCCCTTAAAAAGGTTGTAGTCCACTGAAAAGTCTACAGTTATCACTAATTGTATTTTAACTTTATACACCTAAGGATTGGTGCGCTAACAGAATAATCATAACCGTAATAAAACATCATGCAAAATATTTGCTCGCCATCGTAACTCCATTTTCCGCAAACCCAAAACCAATACGATCGTGTGTTTTGATCTAAACGGAAAGCCTCAGGGTCAAAAAAGCCTCACCAAAAGTAGCAACTTAAAATCACTACGCCATATAAAAATTTAGTTATAAATCTGCGATTTTGTTTTTTAAAACGAAAGCTGAAAGTTAGGTATAGAATATGTTTCTTACAGAATATGTTACGATGGTAGCTGGTCTTGTATGAATTTCTGAGCTATAAAATGAGTTGTGGTCTATTTTTTACCGTAGCGTGTTATTTGTGTGCGGGGAAGGACACACATTAACAATTTGCATGTGTAGAATGGAATTTTCCACTCCAACAGTTAGAAGTTGATCGTGCTTCCATTTGCGGTCTCTCTGTCACGCGAGTGATCTGTTTGGACGTTATCACTGAAAAGGTGAGTTTTGACAGTTTTATTTTGTTTTAGTCTTGCAGTATAAGGCAATAGAATGTTTCTTTTTCATCTTACTTTCATATTTCGTAGTGTTTGCATATTTTTGACCAATATTTTGCAACCATGGTCAATTTAGATCGAACTTTTGATAGAATCTACGGCCAGTCATTTTGCCCCGTCCCCGCCTCGTGCTCCGTCTGGTGTGGTAGTGATGTCCCGCGCGACCTTCAGCCGGTACAGTCGCTGTTTTTTTACCACTGCTGTTATTCTCATCTTTCCGGTGTGTTCTTGAGTTTTCCGTTGTGTCCTATTTTGCCATATCAAATACCCAAAATGTATCATATTATTCATATTTAAGTGAATAATCAATTCAGCCATCATAACTTGGCATTTTTAACCCAAGCAATCAAAAAGAGGAAATGTATTCAATATTTTCACTCATCTGTGAAGGAGGGGCTTTAATTCTTCATGATGTAGTTATTTTATATGGAAATCAATTTTACAAAAGCATTTGAATTGTAATCAAAAAAATGTTCCACAGTGGAGGCCAGATAAAGCAAGATGCTATCTTTATTCTTATTAAACATGACAAAAGAAACATTGAGTGTTAGGTAAATGCAAAAAATAGTAAAATTAGAAAATGTATTTTTTGACCATAATATCCCAAATTTCTGAGACGGACCCATATATGATGAATGCAAAGAGAATCTGTTGAAATATAATTAGCGAAACTATGATAGAAGAGACTCTGGTAGTGGTGTGCTGTGGTTCACATACTGTAGGTGTGGCATATCCTTATCTAACATCCCCTCTGTAATATGTGTGTGTGTTTGCACGTGATAACACTTCAGCCATTTTCATGAGTGAGTTATTCATTTTATGTATGTGTCAGTGTGTACATGTATGCACTTGTGGATTCACATACAGTAGTTATTTAAGCTAGAGGGATCAGTAAGTCATTATAATGATCATGCAGCCGTTCAAGTGAATTGGAATTCATCAATCCTTTGAAACCTCAGGAAAACACTTCAGCCTGATATGGGTCTGCTTCATATGAAAGTGGTGGGTTTTTTTGGCATTAGGATAGGAACATGCTGAAAACAGTTTCAGCCTTTCAAATAGCTTAGAAAGGAATGAGAGAGAAGTACTGATTTGCTGATATGCAGGTGTGAAAACCTATTATGTACTCTATAAATACTTTCACCAGTTGTGACATACCCAGAAATATGTAAGCTTTAAAGTGGCAGTTTGTAATTTCAGAAGCTCTTTCTGTGAGGTGAACTACAATGAAAATGGGGTGGAACTAATTTTATGGGCCAGAAAAATGCTATCAGAAAACTAAAGTTAAACTAAACTAAAGAAACTAGCAGGATCTAGAGAGAGAGAGAGAGAGAGAGGGACAAAATGGGAATGCAAAACTTTGCTTAGGACCCAAACATTTGTGTATAATGAACAGTTATTCCATGAAATCGAGTCGTACATGAGCTGATAGCCGATGAGACGCGTAGCACTGAGGCCAAGTTTACATTAGACCGTATCTGTCTCGTTTTCTTCGCGGATGCACTGTCCGTTTACATTAAAACGCCTGGAAATGCCGGGAAACGGGAATCCGCCAGCGTCCACGTATTCAATCCAGATCGTGTCTGGTCCGGTGCTGTGTAAACATTGAGAATACGCAGATACGCTGTGCTGAGCTCTAGCTGGCGTCGTCATTGGACAACGTCACTGTGACATCCACCTTCCTGATTCGCTGGCGTTGGTCATGTGACGCGACTGCTGAAAAACGGCGCGGACTTCCGCCTTGTATCACCTTTCATTAAAGAGTATAAAAGTATGAAAATACTGCAAATACTGATGCAAATACTGCCCATTGTGTAGTTATGATTGTCTTTAGGCTTGCCATCCTTCCACTTGCAAGTGGTAAGTGACACGCATGCCCGACATGCACTGGGATCACACACACAGCGGCTCAGTCCCGAATCACTGCTCGTGCACTTCACTCGCGCACTCTGTGAGCTGCGCAGGGCCGGAGTGCGCACCCTCCAGAGGGCACTCGCTGTTCAGGGCGGAGTGATTTGGAGCGCAGGATGCCTGCGGAGCCGAGCGTATCCGTGTATTGGCGTTGCTGTGTGCACACTAATCGTTTTAAAAACGTTAATCTGATGATCCGCTGATACGGTCTAATGTAAACCCCACCTGAGTTGGCTATAAGCCATGTACGACAAGATTGAGTGGAATAACTGTTTTATTCTATCCATATTCACTGGATTTTGAGAAACAGAGCATTTTTATTTTAATTTTTTTCAAAGTCGATAAATAAAAACTTTATACAAAACATTCAACAAAATCACTTCTGCTTAGGCAGACTTCTTAAAAACCTATCAATGGCTGCATGAATTGACTTTAGTGGGGGGTTTTTTGTTTGTTTTTTTGTAGTAGAAAGCGCTGTCTTGGTGTCATGTCGAAGCATAGAATAGCTTTAGACATTGATTTAGTGGTAATTTAGTGGCTTTAGACATTGATTTAGTGGTAATCATCAGCTAACGGCTGATTTTCTTAACACTTTTTTCCTGTAGTACTTATCCAACCATTTCAAAGCCGACTAGAGTTACAAATAAATCAGCAACATTAATAGACAACATTATGACCAACTCCTTGAATGATACATATGTATCTGGCCTGTTAGTCACTGATATATCTGACCATTTTCCCATCTTTTATATCAAAGAATCACTTGACAGAGACAAAATAAAATGCCATAAACATAGTCAACGTAAATTCAACAGTGTTAATAAAAACAAATTTGAAATACTATTAAATTATGAAACTTGGGATGACATATACCACAGTACCAATGCTAATACTGCTTTCAGTCATTTCAGTAAAATTTTTCATTCATATTTTATGAAATGTTTTCCTCTAATGACATGTAAATTAAACCACAATTTGGATGACAACAAACCATGGTTTACGACTGGCCTGTTGAAATCGTCTATTAAAAAAAACAAACTCTATAAGGCGTACATAAAAAGCCCAACTCCAACCTCCCTAAACAATTATAAAACTTATCAGAACAAGTACAATTCCCTTATTTGTTTGTCTAAAAGAAATTATTATGATGAAAAGTTCAAAGCTGCATCCTCTGATATATCAAAAACCTGGAAAACAATCATACATTTAAAAAATGCAGCCCCAGGTCATGACGAAATTTGTGCACTTCTGTTAAAGCAAAATATCTCCTCCATTTTGGAACCAATTACTCATATTTTTAAACTTTCATTGTCATCGGGATCTGTACCAACTGAACTGAAAATAGCTAAAGTATAGACCCATATCCATCCTACCTACATTTTCCAAAATTTTAGAAAAATTAGTTTACAAAAGGATTTTAAATCATTTAAAAACAAATAATATTCTTTATTCTCATCAATATGGATTTTGCAAAAAATACTCTACGTATATGCCCCTTTTATGTTTAATTAATAAGATAACTGAAGCTTTAGATAACAACGAGTACACCGTAGGTATATTTTTAGATCTCTCAAAAGCTTTTGACACTGTTGACCACAAAATATTACTTGACAAATTACACTTGTATGGCTTACAAAACATAGTTCACAACTGGTTAAAAGATTACCTTTCGAACAGAAAACAATATGTTACTAATGGCATATACAACTCATGTCAAAATACAATTTCATGTGGTGTTCCTCAAGGATCTATACTCGGACCCCTACTGTTTTTAATTTATATAAATGATTTAGCACATGTATCACAAAAATTATTTACTTTTTTATTTGCAGACGACACAAATTTATTTATGTCTCACAAAAATCTCAACATCTTAGTAACTATCATGAATAATGAACTAGACAAAGTGGTTTAAAACAAATAAATTGTCCTTGAATGTTAAAAACAACAAATTTAATAATTTTTGCAGGTAGGAATAAAAAATACTCGAAGGAAAACGTCCAGATATTTTTAAATAACAACCTTATTACTCAAGTGACTCACACTCGTTTTCTAGGCGTCTTAATAGATGAAAAATTAACATGGAAAAATCACATTGATCTCATTTGTAAAAAGATTTATAAGAATATAGGGATTATACAGAAAGTAGGAAATCTTTTATCCCCTAAAACGTTTAATATTCTGTACGCGTACTATAGTCTTGTTTATCCCTACCTATCCTACTGTAATATTGTATGGGCGAGTACGTATTCTACATCACTTAAATCACTCTTTGTACTTCAGAAACGGTACGTTAGAATAGCCTTAAAAGTTTCCTTCACTTTCCCTAGTGCTTCATTGTTTAAAAAGCTAAAGATACTGACTATATACGACATAAATAGACTTCAAACTAGCTTGTTGATGTATAAGATAATACATAAATGTCCCTGCCTTCCTGAAATTTACTATGATACTTTTTTATCAAACTCAGATATTCACAACCACCATACAAGACTAAGTAATTATCTAAGGCCAATTAATGCTAAATCTAACCAACGACAATTTACAATCATGTACAGGGGTCCCACGGTTTGGAACAACTTGAATAAGACAAAGTTGCGTCCCTCTTTTGCTATATTTAAGAGTCATTATCTCTAGCCGCTTTATCCTGTTCTACAGGGTCGCAGGCGAGCTGGAGCCTATCCCAGCTGACTACGGGCGAAAGGCGGGGTACACCCTGGACAAGTCGCCAGGTCATCACAGGGCTGACACATAGACACAGACAACCATTCACACTCACATTCACACCTACGCTCAATTTAGAGTCACCAGTCAACCTAACCTGCATGTCTTTGGACTGTGGGGGAAACCGGAGCACCCGGAGGAAACCCACGCGGACACGGGGAGAACATGCAAACTCCACACAGAAAGGCTCTCGCCGGCCCCGGGGCTCGAACCCAGGACCTTCTTGCTGTGAGGCGACAGCGCTAACCACTACACCACCGTGCCGCCCCCATACTAAAGCTGATTTTATAAATAACCCTACATTTCCCTAATTTGGTTTGTGTTTCCTTGTTTACTACTGGAAACTCCACATTTAATTTATATCCATGCATGATTACCTAAGTTACGGCAAATTTTTTATTGTACTATGTTTTCACTATATTGTTTTATTTATTTATTATCTATATTTCTTTTGTTTAATTGATTTATCTAAATTGTTATAAGTTGATAAAGGGAGGCCTTTATATAAGCATAAGCTTTCGGCCTCCCTTGCACTGTTATATCTCATTTCATTGTTATGTATTTATTATTTTTTAAGTGCGAAATAAATAAATAAATTTAATTCTTCCTTGGACATTTCCTTTCTGTAATTTTCAAACTTCTTTGAGCTTCTGAACCAGTCTAAAAAAATTCACCAATTTTTAATGCTTAAAGATGAAGAATGTAAACAAACCAGTGAAATTACAGTAGCAATTTGTGAAAAATGCGATAATAATAATTCTTGAAAAATAAAAAGAGATACGTTCTTACCATTAAACACTTTCATTCCATATTTTGTTTTTTTGTTGTTGTATTTTTGGAGGTTTTGTTTTCAAGTAGAGTTTTTATTTCATCCTCGGTTGGTTCAGCAACACGCGCTGCCATTTTGTCTTTCTCTACTCATGGTATATGAGCTGATAGCCTAGTAGTAGAGTAGACAATCAGACCGCGCAATTGCTCATATCCGGTGAATGTGGATAGAATAATTTGAAATATCCTCCCTAAATTTCATAAACTTAGTAAGCACTCATGCAAAATGAAGTGTTCCAGGTTTTGAACATTAATCTCTCCATCTCTTGTCTTCTAGATGAGAACAGATCCAGGTCAACATCTCCAAGCAGCTCTCCTTCTCCTTCCAGAAACGACTGCAGTATCGCTCCTCTCACTCCCTCGCCCTCTCCGGTATGACACCACATACTAATCTCAGATCAGGTGCCACATCCACATTTTTGTTGTTAACCATAATAGTGCAAAACCAAAGCTGACTACTGCTTTAAAGCCCAGTAAGAAGTGGCATTTGTAATGTCTGCAATTATGTTTCTTTACTTAGTGCTATGATGAGGCTTTTAAAACCAAAACATGAGTTAATTCTGCATTCTGTGGTAGGCTCGAAGACACGTTTAATCCAGAGTCTACCTTTAGAAAGCATTAAGAAGATATTCAACCATGACACGCTCCTTAAAATATGAAACCAAGTCTGGAATGTTTGTGTTCCCTAAATGTACTTTTTAAAAGGGTCAGAGAGAGGAATGGAAGGAGAGAGAGAGAGAGAGAGAGAGAGAGAGAGAGAGGAGGCTGTTTATATCAGTACCAGGCAGAGCTGCAGCTCTGATAACCACAACTCCTTGAGAAAAGGTTATAGCAAAGTTTTCAGGATGGAGAGACTCTTTTTCCTCTATGGTTTTCTCTTCCTTGCTGGGCCTACGCAGAATTTTTCTCATTTGAACGTTTTTATCTGGTTCCTCCCCAAACCAAACTTTTTAACTGTCTCTTCCTCCTTCCCTGCAGAGGACTGAACTGAGGCCACATGTAGCAAGTCCGTTTTCTGTAGTAGTGGCTATTGATTTTGGCACCACCTCCAGTGGCTATGCCTTCAGTTTCACAGAGGACCCAGAGGTCATCCATATGATGCGGTAACTGATCACATCAGTATTTAATGACCTAATATCCCTCACTACTAAGATCCAACACTTGTACAGACTGATAACTGGTGAGTTAAAGGAGAACTGAAGGCAAATTTTTTATTATCAAAATTCTATTTATCTCATTTTATTAAATACAGGAATGCATTTCTGACAGCTATTTTGTCGCTGCTATAGCAAGTTCTGAGTGTTTGAAATATGCTCTGTAATAGATCAGTCCATATGTCAAAGCGATGGCCGTAAATGAGATTTGTTGAGACCTGTGCGAGACATCGTAGGATGGAAGTAAAACGTACAGCGGAAATCAAAGCGACCGACATCTGCCAACATTGTCAAAAGACGCGTGCGCCTTCTTTCGAATGCTGATGTAATCAAGACGGAAGTTTTGTTTGTTTTGATAGCAATCAGGAAAGTTTGAAAAAAGTAGGCAGTAATCGTCATTTAAACTCGTTTTTGTGCAATATTTCGTTTGGAAAACAGTTTTCAAAATGGCGGCACTGACACCTGGCTGACACTTCACGTTTCGAAGTCTCGCACAAGTCTTGTGAAGATTGCGCGGATAAGTGACGCCTGCCGTGGACCAAACGAACTAAATTCAACATGGCTACAAACCGAATAGGCTGATAAGTACAACCCCGATTCCAAAAAAGTTGGGACAAAGTACAAATTGTAAATAAAAATGGAATGCAATGATGTGGAAGTTTCAAAATTCCATATTTTATTCAGAATAGAACATAGATGACATATCAAATGTTTAAACTGAGAAAATGTATCATCTAAAGAGAAAAATTAGGTGATTTTAAATTTCATGACAACAACACATCTCAAAAAAGTTGGGACAAGGCCATGTTTCCCACTGTGAGACATCCCCTTTTCTCTTTACAACAGTCTGTAAACGTCTGGGGACTGAGGAGACAAGTTGCTCAAGTTTAGGGATAGGAATGTTAACCCATTCTTGTCTAATGTAGGATTCTAGTTGCTCAACTGTCTCAGGTCTTTTTTGTCGCATCTTCCATTTTATGATGCGCCAAATGTTTTCTATGGGTGAAAGATCTGGACTGCAGGCTGGCCAGTTCAGTACCCGGACCCTTCTTCTACGCAGCCATGATGCTGTAATTGATACAGTATGTGGTTTGGCATTGTCATGTTGGAAAATGCAAGGTCTTCCCTGAAAGAGACGTCATCTGGATGGGAGCATATGTTGCTCTAGAACCTGGATATACCTTTCAGCATTGATGGTGTCTTTCCAGATGTGTAAGCTGCCCATGCCACACGCACTAATGCAACCCCATACCATCAGAGATGCAGGCTTCTGAACTGAGCGCTGATAACAACTTGGGTCGTCCTTCTCCTCTTTAGTCCGAATGACACGGCGTCCCTGATTTCCATAAAGAACTTCAAATTTAGATTCGTCTGACCACAGAACAGTTTTCCACTTTGCCACAGTCCATTTTAAATGAGCCTTGGCCCAGAGAAGACGTCTGCGCTTCTGGATCATGTTTAGATACGGCTTCTTCTTTGAACTATAGAGTTTTACCTGGCAACGGCGGATGGCACGGTGAATTGTGTTCACAGATAATGTTCTCTGGAAATATTCCTGAGCCCATTTTGTGATTTCCAATACAGAAGCATGCCTGTATGTGATGCAGTGCCGTCTAAGGGCCCGAAGATCACGGGCACCCAGTATGGTTTTCCGGCCTTGACCCTTACGCACAGAGATTCTTCCAGATTCTCTGAATCTTTTGATGATATTATGCACTGTAGATGATGATATGTTCAAACTCTTTGCAATTTTACACTGTCGAACTCCTTTCTGATATTGCTCCACTATTTGTGGGCGCAGAATTAGGGGGATTGGTGATCCTCTTCCCATCTTTACTTCTGAGAGCCACTGCCACTCCAAGATGCTCTTTTTATACCCAGTCATGTTAATGACCTATTGCCAATTGACCTAATGAGTTGCAATTTGGTCCTCCAGCTGTTCCTTTTTTGTTCCTTTAACTTTTCCAGCCTCTTATTGCCCCTGTCCCAACTTTTTTGAGATGTGTTGCTGTCATGAAATTTCAAATGAGCCAATATTTGGCATGAAATTTCAAAATGTCTCACTTTCAACATTTGATATGTTGTCTATGTTCTATTGTGAATACAATATCAGTTTTTGAGATTTGTAAATTATTGCATTCTGTTTTTATTTACAATTTGTACTTTGTCCCAACTTTTTTGGAATCGGGGTTGTATAATATTTAATTGCAATTAGTTGCCAACATGAGTCACGATATAAGGTTACTAAATCCGAAAACGTAATTGAATAACACGTTAATTAAGAAATAAAGCAAATTTAAAATGACTTCAGTTCTCCTTTAAATCAGCACCAAAGACAAGACCATCCTGCAGTTCTGGTCATGCAGTATGGCACAATCTCTTCCAAATGCTTACTTCTATTTCTTACCAGCATCTTATTCCAATCTCCACAGGCGATGGGAAGGTGGGGATCCAGGCGTGGCCAATCAGAAGAGCCCCACTTGCTTGCTGCTGACCCCTGACCTGCGCTTCCACAGTTTTGGCTTTGCAGCACGAGACAGCTACCACGACTTGGATCCTGAAGAAGCTAGACACTGGCTCTACTTCGATAAATTCAAGATGAAGATTCATAGCACTAGTGTACGAATGCAAGCATACAACAAATAAACCTATCATATCTGGTGGTGGATATATTTATATAAAATTGCATGGGCTTTAGCCCTGCGATGAGCTGGCGACTTGTCCAGGGTGTACATTGCCTCTCGCCCATGGTCAGCTGGGACAGGCTCCAGCTTGCCCCGCGACCCCGCACGGGATAAGCGGTTACAGACAAAACAACAACAACAGCAGCATGGGCTTTGGTTAGCATTCTGGAAATGAAATGACAGGAACATTCACTGGAAACATTAGTTTAAAGACTGAGTGGCTGAATAAGTAATGGGGAGTTAAAACATTTTTGCTGCAATTTGTCCTGTTTTGCAGGACCTCACCATGGTGACAGAGCTGGAGTCAGTGAGTGGAAGAAGAGTTCGGGCCATTGAGGTTTTTGCACATGCTTTAAGATTCTTTCGGGAGCATGTTTTAAAGGTAGAGGCTTTCTTTCTCTTTCTTTCACTCCAAGACACCTAATTGTCACATCCCACCCATTCTAGACACACACAGTCACACGCAGTTATAATTTATTCAGTACCTGCGCTGTCATGGTATTAGTGGGAAGTAAAAGCATATAAAAAGAATATTGAACAATGGTTAGATGGTGAACCATGGTTATGGATGGTTATGGACTTTTCACAGGTGAAAAGGTTGGTTTGTCCATACGCAAAAAAGTATGCATTGCTAAGATGGTGGCATCTGTAAACACTATGTTATTTATCTTACCTCAGCCATCCTCCTTTTACTTTTTGGACCTTATGGATAAATGCCAGCTTCAAATCTGACCACATCAATCTGTTATCAGTTCAGCATATGAGCAGCTTAATGTGATCCAGACTTCCAGTAATGTGAGGTAGACTTATGCATGTTGACCATAGACCGTTTGCACATGACGTTACATGTCCAATGATCCTCTCTGATTTAGCTGAGTCCACCATCTTTGTGGAATAACACATGCGTAGCAACAAGTACCTTAATACAAAATGCCGCAAATTTGCACAGTTATCGGCTGCTCAAACAATTCTGCTAAGGCTGGAGTCAGATTGTTTAGTTTATCCACTGTTAAAATGCGAGAAAGACCCCAAATGGAAGCTCTAACCCGTAGATGACCGAGACAGTGGCTTGCAAATCCGAACAGGATCCACCCCGAACATTCTTTTATTTTTTTCCTGTATCTGACCTTGTCACTATTACTCAATTCGTGATATGTTTGCGAAAAATTACAGTTCACCAATGTACTCTCCTCGGTCGCCACGGATGCTATCCCGCAAAGATGGTGGACACAACAAAGCCGGAGAGCATCATGGGAGATTCGTGACATAAGTGCAAACGGTCTATATCGGCAGTGTAGCCTATGTGAGGAAAATATTAGATTACAGATTAGAGATTATAGTAACCTATAGATTATAACCTAGATATCCATGCAAAGGTCCAGGAAATATATAGAGAGGATATTACATGGTTGCGTGAAGATATGAAGTTTATCTTCGAGTGGTGAACATATTCACGAGGGAGCGAAGCAAACAAGTGATATATTTTTCAACATGAGAAGATAAACTAGGGTGGCACAGTGGTGTCACCTCCCAGCATGAAGGTTCTGGGTTCGAGCCCAGCAGCTGATGAGGGCCTTTCTATGCGGAGTTTGCATGTTCTCCCCGTGTCCGCGTGGGTTTCCTCCGGGTGCTCCGGTTTCCCCCACAGTCCAAAGACATGCAGGTTAGGTTAACTGGTGACTCTAAATTGACCGTAGGTGTGAATGGTTGTCTGTGTCTATGTGTCAGCCCTGTGATGACCTGGCAACTTGTCCAGGGCGTACCCCACCTTTTGCCCATAGACAGCTGGGATAGGCTCCAGCTTGCCTGCGACCCTGCACAGGATAAGCGGCTACAGATAATGGATGGATGGACACAAAAAATATGCAAGTTAATCAAAAGAATTTTAATTTTGAATCGGTTTGCCATTTCAACAACGCGTGTCCAGTCAGCAGGAAGCACTGGGAGTGACGTCATCAGAGTGAAGACATCAGGAAGTATGTCACTCAGATCTGCGATGTGTTTTATATGAAAAATGTGAGTTTTTCAACACGAGAAGATAAACTTCATACCTTCAAACCAATGTGTGATGTTCTTTTTATTATATTATATAGACAAATACCCAAATTTATGAAAACAATTCATTCATTTTCTCACGAGTGACATATAGAGATTTATGTCATGGTTTTGGTTCTCCATGTCCCGGATGGAGCTCATATGAAAAATATGAGTGGTGTATTTCCCAGTAAAACATTCATGTCTATATAACAGCCTTTCTCAACCGGGGTGCCGTCTGGCTTCGTTAGGGGTGCCGTCAAAAAATTATATATTCTAACATTAAAATAAATAAAATGAATTAAAATTCCAAAAAACGATAGTTACGCTAATGCAGATCATGGCCGCCTCATGCATCATCAAAATTTGTCTCACGGCCCCCTTTCCCATGTCACAACGTCACTGCCGGGGTCAGCGTATGGTCAGCGTGACTGCGTATATTTTATATAGGGGTGCCTTGAGAATTTGCATACTTCTGAAGGGTGCCGTGAGTGAAAAAAGGTTGAGAAACGCTGCTATATAATATATAAATATATTGTGCTTAAACACCATATATCAATTAAGCATTGTCTCAAAAGACAAGATCTCACTGCTTTAGTATCCTGGCTAAAGTGGTGGAAGGCTCTTCTTTCTCTAGTTCAGATAGACAACTTTATCTCGTCCTTCCTCAAAGATCCAAAGACTTATGTTTCTAACACAGTATTTGGGATAAGACTTATTTCTATCTCACTGCACTGGCACTTAGTTTGTGCACTTACTTAGGTTTTGATGTGGTTTTTTTTTCCTTTTTATTTCACTAACTAGATCACGTCAGAATTTGTACAAATCAGCTCGAGTCTTTCAGGCTGACTGCTAAAATAAATAAATAAATATATATATATACATATATATATATATATATATATATATGGCGGCACGGTGGTGTAGTGGTTAGCACTGTCGCCTCACAGCAAGAAGGTCCGGGTTCGAGCCCCGTGGCCGGCGAGGGCCTTTCTGTGTAGGGTTTGCATGTTCTCCCCGTGTCCGCGTGGGTTTCCTCCGGGTGCTCCGGTTTCCCCCACAGTCCAAAGACATGCAGGTTAGGTTAACTGGTGACTCTAAATTGACCGTAGGTGTGAATGTGAGTGTGAATGGTTGTCTGTGTCTATGTGTCAGCCCTGTGGTGACCTGGCGACTTGTCCAGGGTGTACCCCGCCTTTCACCCGTAGTCAGCTGGGATAGGCTCCAGCTTGCCTGCGACCCTGTGGAAACACTGAGGCTTAGTATGAAGAGGAGACGAGGGGATCAGGACACTTCGTCCAATAGTTAGGACATTTTGTCCAAAGCCTTTTTCATACGCACCTATCAATTATTTTATATTTCAGGTATTCCGGAGAACAGGATAAAGCCGCTAGAGATAATGAGATGAGATGATATATATATATATATATATATATATATATATATATATATATATATATATATATGGTTTTTTTTTTACTTTTTAAAAACTCTCCTTATGCCTTCAGTTGTTTGCATTTTTTCTAACCTTCTCCAGACTAAATGTGAATGTAAACATAAGTGTAGCTTTCTCTGAAGCTGAAGGAGCTATTAAAGTTAACCTTAGATGTGTGTGTGTGTGTGTGTGTGTGTGTGTGTGTGTGTGTGTGTGTAGGAGGTGAAGGACCAGTCTTCTTCTGTACTGGAAGGTGATGAAGTACGATGGGTCATCACTGTTCCTGCTGTGTGGAGACAACCAGCCAAGCAGTTCATGAGAGAAGCTGCTTACCTGGTAATACACTTGAACTCAGACCATCTGTGCGTAACCACAGGGTATTCATCAACGCCAGACACACTCAGACTCACCGACATGCCTTTCTGCTTTCTCTCTCTCTCTCACACACACACACACACACACACACACACACGCACACACACAGATGACATTACCTACTGAGAGTCTAGTCTACAGTTGAGTCTTCAGGAAGTGTGTGTGTGTGTGTGTGTGTGTGAGAGAGAGAGAGATCGGTCCTTTCTCAAGTCACTACTGCCAATAATACAGTTTGTTTTTTCTCATGCATTTCCAATGTGCAACTCGATCATGGCTTCCGTGATGGTGTTCTGAGTCGAGGCAGCCTCCCTGACCTGCACTGCCTTTCTGTTCTCCTTGGTTCTGAGGGTTCGAGTGGGGCGTAGTTTCCTCCTGGTGGTGGCTCTGACTTTGAACAATACATGAGACGGGCGTACAAATACAGGAAACCACGCCTGCTCCGGCCAAGCATGAGAGAAACAAAGAGATAGAGAGGGAGAAAGGGGAGAGAAAGATGGAGAAAAGCAGAGAAAAACAAGGCACTTAATTCATTGTTGTGGCTTACTCTTAAAAGCATTGCATTGTATTTGTGTGGCTAACACAGATCAGTAAAGCAGCACTGACTCAAGCTTTTTATCCCTTCTTGTTCTCTCTTTCTATAGGCTGGTCTTGTGTCTAGAGACTCTGCCGAGCAGCTACTCATTGCTCTTGAACCTGAAGCTGCCTCAATCTATTGTAGAAAGCTCCGCCTCCACCAGGTCATTGACCTCAGCCAGAGACCAATGACCAACGGCCTGGACCTGGATGGGTCCCGTCCCTTCGACTCCAGTTTCAGACAAGGTACTGGGCCACTTTCCAGTAACATTGCTCTTTATAAGTTTACTTTTAATGATAAACATGATTGTACAAAGAACACTCCAGGAAAAGCTCCAGTCCAACAAAGCAGATCACTTTCCTGCATGAGCATGGGATGCAAAACATCTTCAAGGTCTGGGACATCAAGATGGGCTTCTATCCCCTGGTGGGGTTGTGGTTTTCGAGAGGAAATATTGTGTCCTTCTTTGGTGTGTGTGTCAGGGTAAATGTAGGATCAGATAGAATGCTGGGGGGTTCAATCAGAGGGGTATGTTAAAACAGCATGTGGTTTATATTAGGAGAGTGAGAGGGAGATATTGGGGGCCCGGGCTGTCATTCTCCTTTTAAAATCAGGCGTCCCTCAAATAAACCACCACCAGCATCCATCATAAGACAATAAGACCCCCTATTGTTTATGCAGCCACGCCTAAACAAGACATGCTATTAATCTTTGCAACTTTCTCCCTTGCATAAGCATATACACACTCACAGTATACAGACAAAAGCTTATACCCCCCTCACACACACTCGCACATAATTGGAACAAGGTGCTGTTGGACCATGATCTCAGCCCCCTTTAGTCTGTTCACTCAAACATTTCACATTTACTCTTCATGCCCGCCTTTTCCTTCAAACCCCTACCCCTTTCGTTACTTTTTTTAAAATCCACAAGCCTTTGAATCATGACTCCCTGCTCTTTTATTCCCAAAAACGTGTTTGACATTGAAACCGTTCCAGGTTTGTGTGCAGCCCTCTGCTTCTTCTCCTCTCCTTTCTTCTAACGCTTTCACTCTCGAATCTGAAAAGATCTTCTTTAAAGCTGCCCATCACTGTACACTTACAGAGAAAGAGCTAACTATGCCAAGCACAATGGCAAAAAAGACTAGCATCGGTGTGAAAGCATGTACCGGTACTTCACAATTTTCTATCCACTTGGTCTGATTGCACACATTTACCAAGCTCCAGAATAATCCTTATTATTGATTATTGTAATGCAAACACCTACACACACACTCAGATTCTCACATTACACACTCAGGCTGTCCTTATATAGTGAAACTGACAGATTTACTTAGCTTTTGGCCGCAATGATGTCAGCCAGGATTGGAAGTCATTATGTTCCAAATATAATTTTTTGTTTTGTTTTTTCTCTTCTCTTCTCTTGTTTCTTCTTTAATGTTGTTCCATGCTGTAAATGGTTTCCAGACTGTGCCTAAAGCTCAGTGCTGAAGTAAAAGTATCCCGGCACTGAAATTTTGGAACACACAAAGAATTTGTAAGGACTTGATTGCATCAATTTACATCTTTCGATCAAGACATCCGAGTGGTCAGTTTTGAATTTACTGTGATGTGTGCTGAAATACAGTATGTAGGTACAGTATTAGAAAAAGGGTTCTTTAAGGGTTTGTTGGATAATTAAGGGTTCTTGCAAAAGCTTACCAAAAAGGGTTCTACTGTATATCGAAACTTTAAAGATTCTCTCAGAGGCACAACCAAAAATCCCTTAAGGGTTTTATCATTTTTAAGAATGTACAAACAGTAGCGGGCAGGTGGTGTAGTGGTTAGCGCTGTCGCCTCACAGCAAGAAGGTCCTGGGTTCGAGCCCCATGGCCGGCGAGGGCCTTTCTGTGTGGAGTTTGTATGTTCTCCCCATGTCCGCATGGGTTATGGTCACATTGACCGTAGGTGTGAATGGTTGTCTGTGTCTATGTGTCAGCCCTGTGATGACCTGGCGACTTGTCCAGGGTGTACCCCGCCTTTCGCCCATAGTCAGCTGGGATAGGCTCCAGCTTGCCTGCGACCCTGTAGAAGGATAAAGCAGCTAGAGATAATGAGATGAGATGAAAAAAAAGGGGGCATGGTGGTGTAGTGGTTAGCGCTGTCACCTCACAGCAAGAAGGTCCTGGGTTCGAGCCCCGTGGGCCTTTCTGTGCGGAGTTTGCATGTTCTATCCATGGGTTTCCTCCGGGTGCTCCGGTTTCCCCCCACAGTCCAAAGACATGCAGGTTAGGTTAACTGGTGACTCTAAATTGAGCGTAGGTGTGAATGTGAGTGTGAATGGTTGTCTGTGTCTATGTGTCAGCCCTGTGATGACCTGGCGACTTGTCCAGGGTGTACCCCGCCTTTCGCCCGTAGTCAGCTGGGATAGGCTCCAGCTTGCCTGCGACCCTGTAGAACAGGATAAAGCGGCTAGAGATAATGAGATGAGATGAGAGACAAACAGTAGCAGTATAATGAGCAATGTGTGATTTTCATGAATTCATCATCATTCAACCCTTTCAGTCAGGATGCCTCAAACAACCTTACTCCACACCTTCCAGTCCAACATCACATTAGCAAGATCCAGCCTGTCGATTACCGAGTCTCTCACGATCCAGTCTGGGAATGTCATTTTCCTCAAATGGACAGGGCCACTTGGTTTCCATAAAAGGAGGGATTAGATGATGTCGGCCTTTGCTCATTCATGAATTTGTCTATAAACTCCCCAAGTTCTACCGTATCAATCCATTGCTGCATTCCCTCCCCTGGCTGTCCTCATTAGATTTAAAACATTGATTGGGTCACCTCACAGCAAGAAGGTTCTGGGTTTGAGCCCAGCAGCCGATGGGGGTCTTTCTGTGTGGAATTGGCCTGTTCTCCCCGTGTCTGCGTGGGTTTCCTCCGGGTGCTCCGGTTTCCCCCACAGTTCAAAGACATGCGGTTAGGTTAACATGGCCTGATGTTGGGCTGAAGTGCCCTTGAGCAAGGCACCTAACCCCCAGCTGCTCCCTGGGCACTGTAGCATAGCTGCTCACTGCTCTGGGTATGTGTGTGTGCGCATGCGTGTGTTCACTGCTTCAGATGGGTTAAATGCAGAGGATGAATTTCACTGTGCTTGCCTGTGCATGTGATAAATAAAGGCTGCTTCTTCTTCTTCTTCACTACAAAGCTAAAAATGGATTAGCCCACACCTACCTGAAGGCACTTATCACAACCTGCACTGTGCCATATTCCTTTTGAATCTCAACTGGACCCACCATCCCTTAGGATACAAGCAAGACATACAGCATATGGCAAACTTTTTTAGACACCTGACTTTCACACCTACACTACCGTTCAAAAGTTTGGGGTCACCCAGACAATTTTGTGTTTTCCATGAAAAGTCACACTTTTATTTCCCACCATAAGTTGTAAAATGAATAGAAAATATAGTCAAGCCATTTTTCTGGCCATTTTGAGCATTTAATCGACCCCACAAATGTGATGCTCCAGAAACTCAATCTGCTCAAAGGAAGGTCAGTTTTATAGCTTCTCTAAAGAGCTCAACTGTTTTCAGCTGTGCTAACATGATTGTACAAGGGTTTTCTAATCCTCCATTAGCCTTCTGAGGCAATGAGCAAACACATTGTACCATTAGAACACTGGAGTGAGAGTTGCTGGAAATGGGCCTCTATACACCTATGGAGATATTGCACCAAAAACCAGACATTTGCAGCTAGAATAGTCATTTACTAGCCTGGCAAGCCAGACTAAATGTGAATATTTAGACTGGCCTCGCTCGTAGACATTTCTGAAGGGTGTGGGAGGAACAACCCGCTGTCTTTCAAACTGTCTCTGTGCGTATAGGCCAACGCTCTGACCAATCAGCGCAACAGTGACTGTGACGTAGTCAGAGCGACAGAAAGCAGTGGGGGAGGCCTTGAAATAAATAATTTTTCAAAATGCGTATTAATTAATAAACAGGTTCTAGATATTAAGAAGTTTGGAGATAATGACCACAAGTTTGGAGTCTGTACCACATACTTAACATACACTTTTTTTTCCAAGTGTTTTTCAAGGGTTTGCTTAAACTGTTTGAGAGTTTTTATTTTTATTTAGTGGTGTTTGGTGAAATAATTTCCCTTAAATTTAAAATAACGGGAAAATAAGAAACAATCAAAAAGTAATGTTTCAAAGCTGTTTATTAATTCTTCGTACTGCACAAACTAGCCCCATCCTTTTGGCTACGAGCGGAGCAGCTGGTAGATCAGACTTTTGCCATAGCCGGTCGGCAAAACAGCGAAAACGTCCTTCTTGAAAAGGAATGAGCGGAGAGCCTCTTCCTGCTCATGTTTCAACGAAAACTCCAAGTCTAATTCTTCTAAAACTGATTCCAAAGCGGAGTCAAACGCGCGCTGTTCACTAGCCATAGCCATCTTTCCTGCTGTGCTTTCTCCAGCGTCGCGCAGCCTTGTCGTCACTCCTGCAAAAGCCCGCCCAAAGAATCCAAACAAAAACCTTGCGTTGTGATTGGCGGGCACGATTTGATGCCCGGGGTGTTTTGTTGATATGGTGCGAGGCTAGACCCACTCGCAGGCAAAAATATTTTTGGCCGCTAGGCGGGTGGGTCTAGTTTACTAGGCTAGTCATTTAGCACATTAGCAATGTATAGAGTGGATTTCTGATTAGTTTAAAGTGATCTTCATTGAAAAGAACAGTGCTTTTCTTTCAAAAATAAGGACATTTCAAAGTGACCCCAAACTTTTGAACGGTAGTGTATATGTGGTTCTTCCCCAAACTGTTACTCCAAACTTTGAAGCAGACACGTCTACAATGTCTTTTTGTGTTATAGTTTAAAAAGTGGGGCAGCACGGTGGTGTAGTGGTTAGCGCTGTCGCCTCACAGCAAGAAGGTCCGGGTTCGAGCCCCGTGGCCGGCGAGGGCCTTTCTGTGTGGAGTTTGCATGTTCTCCCCGTGTCCGCGTGGGTTTCCTCCGGGTGCTCCGGTTTCCCCCACAGTCCAAAGACATGCAGGTTAGGTTAACTGGTGACTCTAAATTGACCGTAGGTGTGAATGTGAGTGTGAATGGTTGTCTGTGTCTATGTGTCAGCCCTGTGATGACCTGGCGACTTGTCCAGGGTGTACCCCGCCTTTCACCCGTAGTCAGCTGGGATAGGCTCCAGCTTGCCTGCGACCCTGTAGAACAGGATAAAGCGGCTACAGATAATGAGATGAGATGAGTTTAAAAAGTTCCCTTCACTTGAACTAAGAAGCCCAAACCAGTTCCATCATGACAGTGCTCCTGTGTACAAAGCAAGATCCTTGAAGACATGGTTTACCAAAGTTGTGTTGGAAGAACTTGAGTGGCTTTTACAGAGCCCTGACTTCGAGCCCACTGAACACCTTTGGGGTGAATTTGAATGCCGACTGCACCCCAAGCCTCCTCACCATCATCGCCTGACCTTACTAAAGCTCTTGTTGTTGAATGAGCACAAATCCCCACAGCCACGCCCCAAAAAAATCTAGTGGAACTCATTCCCAGAAGAGTGGAGGGTATTATAACAACAACAAAGGAGTACTAGATATGGAATGAGACGCTCAACAAGCACTCAGGGGTGATTAGACAGGTGTCCACATACTTTTAGCCATATAGTGTTTGTTCAAGCTCTTCTCTGTCATGGCACCAAATGGTGGAATAAACTTTAACAAAGAGCTGAGTCACAGTCTGTTTTCACTAACCACTTAATGAGCACTATTTAAAACAAAGACAAATACAACAAGTGTTGCCAGGCAAAACAAACCCCACCCGGTAGCGCTTATGATGAATATGAAGGAAGATATCGCGAAAAAACGATTTTGATCTTTTTGGTGACCTTGACCTTGTGTGTGAACATACTTGGCCAATAAACATGGTTCTGATTCTCATTCTCATTCGCACACCGTACTGCTCTCAGCCAGTCAAAACACACCATACTGCTCTCAGCCAATCAGAACACATCTGAATGAATATAAAGGAAGATATCGCGAAAAAACGATTTTGACCTTCTTGGTGACCTTGACTGGATGACCCTCAAAATGTTGGAGGTTCTATTAGAGACCAGTGCCCATCTATTCTGAAAGTTTCATGAAGATTGGTCCAGCCGTTTTCCCGTAATATCGTTAACAAAGAAACAAAGAAACCCCACCGTAAACAATACCTCGCCCCCTAGTGGACTCCATCCCGGGTGAGGTAAAAACCTTCGACTTATACCGTTTTTGTTGCTGTACCTACTCGTACTATCTCCTTTCTGACAGGGTTTAGCTCGAGATCCTTAGACGCTGACCTATGCGTACACGAGGATATGTTTTGACAGACTACAAAGAACTTCTGCGACTCGCTCGGGATAAGGGTATCTGCTGAATGTTGTAAATGTCAACTATTTTACAATGATTTCAGCAAATAACCTCTATGGCTTGCAGCTGCATCATGCAAACTATAGACGCACAGTCGAATCAGATGTAACCTGAAGACGCTGGCTGAAGCGCCACTTAAATGAAGGGTCACAGTTAATATAACCAGCATTAAGTGAGGGAATGCTTTGTTTTACAGCAACAATAAAAACATTCCCCCTGGAATACAGGCACTCATTTGCTTCAGCCAGAATGAGAGTCAGAGATCATTCCTCCTTGAGTAGGTCATCATTAAGCATATACTGTAACTAATGCTGCGACTCACACACCAAACAAATACCATGTAGTCGTGTAAGATAAGCTGAACAATAGAGAAGAGGATGTATTAAAGAAAAAGAGCTCACGTTAATGAAAAACGTGGGCTTTGTTTTTGCTCTGGACCGCCAAATCCCCCCCCCCCCCCTTTTTTTTTTTACTTCTTGTTGTATTGTGGTTTTTGCTAATGAAGGCCATGTGCTGCTGATTAGTAACAACAATTTACAGATTACAGAGTGAAGTGCATGTTTGTATATTACAGCACGTGAACAGCTTCGCAGAGCCAGACACAGCCGAACATTCCTCGTGGAGAGTGGAACTGGGGAGCTGTGGTCTGAGATGCAGACGGGTAAGAAACAGCACATATATACTGTAGGTTGAAGATGAAAAGTGATTTTTAAAAGTCATACAAAGAACGCATCACACAGATAGTTGTAGGATGTGGTACAGTGGCGGAGTGGATATTCTTATCTCATAACTCCAAGATCCCTGGGTCGATCCCGAGCTCAGGTTACTATCTGTGTAGTTTTGCATGATTATGTGGGTTTTCTCGGAGTTGTCCAGTTTCCTCTCACCTTCCAAGTGGATTGCAACACTAAATTACCCCTAGGTGTAAGAGCGTGTGGTGCTTTACGACAGACTGGTGTCCCATCCAGGGTGTATTCCCATCTGCTGCACAGTGTTTCCAGGGTTGGCTCTGTATCCACTGACCAAGATAAAGCAGTCACTGAACTGATGAAAAAAATTTGTTGTACTGTTGTGAATATATTGCTCATGTAATATTTAAATAAAATGCTTGAGCGTTTTATTTCTTTTAATGTTGTTTTTTTTCTGGATTCACCTTTATGAAACAACACAAAAGTACAAATGGAAATTTATCATTTAATCTTTTATTTTTTTATAATCTAAGGTCGTTACAGTGGTGCTTGAAAGTTTGTGAACCCTTTAGAATTTTCTATATTTCTGCATAAATATGACCTAAAACATCATCAGATTTTCACACAAGTCCTGAAAGTAGATAAAGAGAACCCAGTTAAACAAATGAGACAAAAATATTATACTTGGTCATTTATTTATTGAGAAAAATTATCCAATATTACATATCTGTGAGTGGCAAAAGTATGTGAACCTTTGCTTTCAGTATCTGGTGTGACCCCCTTGTGCAGCAATAACTGCAACTAAACGTTTCCGGTAACTGTTGATCAGTCCTGCACACCGGCTTGGAGGAATTTTAGCCCATTCCTCCGTACAGAACAGCTTCAACTCTGGGATGTTGGTGGGTTTCCTCACATGAACTGCTCGCTTCAGATCCTTCCACAACATTTCGATTGGATTAAGGTCAGGACTTTGACTTGGCCATTCCAAAACATTAACTTTATTCTTCTTTATTCTTTGGTAGAACGACTTGTGTGCTTAGGGTCGTTGTCTTGCTGCATGACCCACCTTCTCTTGAGATTCGGTTCATGGACAGATGTCCTGACATTTTCCTTTAGAATTCACTGGTATAATTCAGAATTCATTGTTCCATCAATAATGGCAAGCCGTCCTGGCCCAGATGCAGCAAAACAGGCCCAAACCATGATACTACCACCACCATGTTTCACAGATTGGATAGGGCTCTAATACTGGAATGCAGTGTTTTCCTTTCTCCAAACATAACGCTTCTCATTTAAACCAAAAAGTTATATTTTTGTCTCATCCATCCACAAAACATTTTTCCAATAGCCTTCTGGCTTGTCCACGTGATCTTTAGCAAACTGCAGACGAGCAGCAATGTTCTTTTTGGAGAGCAGTGGCTTTTTCCTTACAACCCTGCCATGCACACCATTGTTGTTCAGTGTTCTCCTGATGGTGGACTCATGAACATTAACATTAGCCAATGTGAGAGAGGCCTTCAGTTGCTTAGAAGTTACCCTGGGGTCCTTTGTGACCTCGCCGACTATTACACGCCTTGCTCTTGGAGTGATCTTTGTTGGTCGACCACTCCTGGGGAGGGTAACAATGGTCTTGAATTTCCTCCATTTGTACACAATCTGTCTGACTGTGGATTGGTGGAGTCCAAACTCTTTAGAGATGGTTTTGTAACCTTTTCCAGCCTGATGAGCATCAACAACACTTTTTCTCTGAGGTCCTCAGAAATCTCCTTTGTTCGTGCCATGATACACTTCCACAAACATGTGTTGTGAAGATCAGACTTTGATCGATCCCTGTTCTTTAAATAAAACAGGGTGCCCACTCACACCTGATTGTCATCCCATTGATTGAAAACACCTGACTCTAATTTCACCTTCAAATTAACTGCTAATCCTAGAGGTTCACATACTTTTGCCACTCACAGATATGCAATATTGGATTATTTTCCTCAATAAATAAATGAGCAAGTATAATATTTTTGTCTCATTTGTTTAACTGGGTTCTCTTTATCTACTTTCAGGACTTGTGTGAAAATCTGATGATGTTTTAGGTCATATTTATGCAGAAATATAGAAAATTCTAAAGGGTTCACAAACTTTCAAGCACCACTGTAAATCAATGTCCTCACACATCCACATTACCAAGTACCAGTTAAAAAGATGAGCCGCCTAAAGGATGGATATGTTATGACAGAGATTTGCAGCAGTTAAGAGAGGCTTATAGATGGAATGGATCGTTTAATAAAAAAGCCAGTGAGCAGAACTGTAACCAGACATGTTTAACACTGATACAACCAACATAACAGCACGGTGGTGTAGTGGTTAGCGCTGTCGCCTCAGAGCAAGAAGGTTCTGGGTTCAAGCCCAGCGGCCGGCGAGGGCCTTTCTGTGTGGAGTTTGCATGTACTGCCTGTGTCTGCGTGGGTTTCCTCCGGGTGCTCCGGTTTCCCCCACAGTCCAAAGACATGCGGTTAGGTTAATATGGGACGGCCTTGGGCTGAGGTGCCCTTGAGCGAGGCACCGAACTCCCAACTGCTCCCCGGGCGCTGTTAGCATGGCTGCCCACTGCTCTGGGTGTGTTTTCACTGCTTCAGATGGGTTAAATGCAGAGAGGAAATTTCACAAGTGTGTGATGAATAAAGTTGTGCTTTCTTTCTTTTCTTTCATAAATCAGACTGGCCAACCATGACTATTCCAACATATAAAACCAGCCAAAACAAAACCCACACAAACACACACCAGAGTACATGGCTTTTCATTTCCTGAGAAAGGCATAATATCCTGATGGTGCACAATATCAATCTATCACGCAAGGGACACAAAAAGCCAATCGCTTTTTCCACACTTCCTGTACCTGATGTTTAATACAATTTAATCAGTGAATAACTGGGACAGAGAAGCAATCCTTCTTGTTTTGGATCTCTACAATTGCATATTTTTTTTCCTGCTGTAATTCCAAACCCACATTTCAACGTACCAGTAATCACATGTATGTTATTTCTGGCTGTGGCTGCTGTAACACCATGAAGGTGCTTTGTGGGGGTGTGTGTGTTTTAAAGCGTGCTATTCCTTGCCAGGCAAGCTCAGGAGGTCCAGGTCAAAATAATCAGTTCTTCAGGTCCAGATGTTTCCTGCCAAGAGAGAGGAGAGGAGGAGCAAACGAGAAAGAGAGACAGAGAAATACGGAATATGCGCCAACTCCTTACACAAAACTTAAAAATATATTTAACCTCGTTAGTGATGACTTTGGTTGGGAAGTTGGGTGAACATTAGACATTGTCGACTGCTGTGTCCAAGACACCCCCAGAGTCAGAGGGATGTGGGTGGTCCCCTTGGGAATGAAGGCCTCTAAAATGAAGCAGCATTTATATGTTCGTGAACTTATTTCAAAGTCAAGGAAACTTTAAGGAAATTGATTCAAACAAATCAGAAGCAACATGCTCGGTTTCTTCTTTCCATGCTTTATACCCTCACCCTCTGATGCTCTCGTGCTGTGTTCCTCTTCCCATTAGTGCCATTAAAATCGAACCCCTTTTACAGATATGCTTAACCTAACCTTAAACTAAATGCATTTTCAGTGCAAAATAAAACTTTACTACAGAGGAATGACCCTTTACAAACTGCACGTGTTGATGTAGGTGATAAGTACATAGTGGCGGACTGTGGAGGAGGGACGGTGGATCTCACAGTACATCAGATTGAACAGCCTCAGGGAACACTGAAAGAGCTGTACAAAGCATCAGGTGAGTGCAGAACTGCAAGATATGGCCATATGCTTATTATTATTATTATTATTGAGAGGCATTACATCACACCGCAGTTTTCTGAGTATATTATAAATAACGGCAGTTCACAGCATGTTTAAGAATAAGCTGTGCCAGTAAAAACCTGTAACGAGTGACTGATTACATGTTGTACTTTATAACTATGTACAGTAATCTAAAAAAAGAAACAGAATCTAGTCTCCCCCAAGATGGTTTAAAAATACAGGACGACTGATTTGTTCATGTATCTGTTCCAACTAAACTCTTAGATCTCTGGCGGAAAAACAACAACAACAAAAAAACCTTACCACCTGTTTGATCTAATCTCTATTTACTGTTATTACCATAGAAAAAAATGTGACATTTCTCTGAACTTAGAAAAGAACAGAGAAATGCTTACTCAAAGCTCACTTATAATGGATGTCGAAGGGCAGCTGCTGAATTCCATAAACATTTAAAATCTGCTATATATTGTAATCTATACAGTAACTATATATTATAAACTAATAAACAGTTTTCGGCTGAAACGTCATACTGAACAATGGTGCAACACAGTAAAACGCTCTTTGGTTAGTTACACCTTCCTTAAGGTTTTGCGGATCCATGAACCACCAGAAGAAAAACAAATCCTTGGAAACACAACCACAAATATTTCCCCACTGAAATGCTGTAGTATTCTCATCTCCTAAAAGATGAACTATACAAATTTAGAGTTTAATTTGAAAATGTCCTTGATCCACATTTTTTTTTCTTTTTTGCATGACTGTTTATTGACCTGACAACTGGTTTGAGCGAACAGGTTTTTGCAATTTACATATGATATTCACGATAGCCCCAACCCTATGAACCAGTGTACGATTTCCATTTTCCTTCCTTTCCTTTAAGAAGTTTAATAAGCACGCGACTCCATTCTGTATTTTTCAGGAGGTCCTTATGGCGCAGTAGGTGTAGACCTGGCTTTCGAGGCCATGCTGTGTCAGATATTTGGGACAGACTTCATTGAAACGTTTAAAGCCAAACGTCCAGCTGCCTGGGTGGATCTGACCATCGCCTTCGAGGCCCGCAAACGCACAGCAGCCCCAAGCAGAACAAGTTCACTCAACATCTCACTGCCCTTCTCATTCATCGACTTCTACAAGAGACACTGCGGCCAGAGCGTGGAGACAGCGCTACGGAAGAGCAAGTACGGCCGTTCTCACTGGTCAAGCAGTAGGCAAAACTAGAAAAAAGTAAACATGCATCTTGAACCATGGATGCGGATTTAATAGAATTAAAGGTGCAGTATGTACTTCATGAGCAGTTGTAATGTAATTTATTTCTGTATAGTTGTGAAAATGTGTTGATTGTAAAGAACTGGATAAAAATCAGTTGCCTGATTAAGATATGCTAATAATAACTAATTATTCTATCCACATTCACTGGATATGAGCAATCAGGCGCTCTGATTGGCTACTCTACTCGTACTACTAGGCTATCAGCTCATATACCATGAGTAGAGAAAAACAAAATGGCGGAACGTGTTGCTCAACCAACCAAGGACGAAACTACTTGAAAACAAATCCACCAAAAAAAAACAAAAAAAAAAAAGGTCACAAAATATGTAATAAGTTTTTATTTTTCAAGAATTATTATAGCATTTCACAAATTGCTACCGTCATTTCACCAGTTTGTTTACATTCTAAGCGGAAAGGATTTTGTCGCATAAAGTTTTTATTTATCGAATTTGCAAACAAAATAAAGTTCCATTTCTCAAAATCCAGTGAATGTGGATGGAATCAAAGTTATTCTGCTCAATCTAGTCATACACGACTTGTAGCCAACTCGGTGCTATGCGCCTCATCGGCTATCAGCTCATATACGACTCGATTTCATGGAATAACTGTTAAATGTATTATTACAGTGCGCCTACATAAACGATACGGTAATAGAAAATGCTGTTATTGTTTTGAAACCTCAATAAAACAAGACTGGACATGAGGTTCTCAACACAGCTTATCAAAATGCACATTTTCATGTTCCAGTGTCAGATCATCCATTTTGATGTCTCTTACAGTATAAATATAGTGAAATGGTCTTCTCAAGGGATGCTAAGGCTCACAGCAGAGGCTACAAATGAGCTTTTCCAACCTACCATCAGCAAGATCATCAAGCACATTGGTAAGACATACACTACTACTCCTCACACACTTTGAAGAAGAGAAGGAAAAAAAAAACCTGAAACACCGCTGAGTAAACTCCTTTTTTTTGCCCCCCTTCTCTAATAGAGGACTTGATGGAGAAGGAAGAAGTAAAGAATGTGCGCTTCCTATTCTTGGTGGGTGGTTTTGCTGAATCTCCTATGCTCCAGCGTGCAGTCCAGAATGCACTGGGGCAGCGCTGCCGCATCATCATCCCTCAGGATGTAGGTCTTACTATCCTGAAGGGGGCAGTGCTGTTTGGCTTAGACCCCACAGTGGTTCGAGTCCGTCGGTGCCCATTAACATACGGCGTTGGTGTCCTAAACCGTTTTGTTGAAGGTCGTCATCCACACGAGAAGCTTCTCATCAAAGATGGCCGGCAGTGGTGCACAGACATCCTTGATCGCTTCGTTTGCACTGACCAATCAGTGGCCTTGGGTGAGGTGGTTAGGCGGAGCTACACCCCAGCCAGAGTGGGCCAAAGGAAGATTATAATAAATATTTACTGCTGCAGCAGTGATGATGTGGTGTACATTACAGATGCTGGAGTTAGGAAGTGTGGCACCATAACTCTGGACCTGCCCGAGCCAGAGGAAGGTGCCATCAACAGCAGCACAAACGGAGCAGTGCTTGAGCGCAGGGAGATACGAGCCACAATGCAGTTTGGAGACACAGAAATTAAAGTGACAGCTATTGACATGGCCACAGGGAGACAGGTCAGGGCTTCTATTGACTTCCTGTCTAACTAACCGAATTACCTACGCGTCGAGGAAAAGACAGACATTCAGAATCCATCCATCAGGGGTCCTGAAAGAGTTTGGCACATTTGCTCAGTTTATCAAAGCTGTTTCATTATAAGAAACCACTTAACTTTATTTTTTTAAGCTGTTACTATTGCTCAGAATTATTACCAAGTAGTCATGTGTTTTTATGATCGAAACTTGTGTAAGTACAGTTAGGTCCATATATATTTGGACACTGACACAAATTTTGTTTTTTTACCTGTTTACTGAAACATATTCAAGTTATAGTTATATAATGGACATGGACATAAAGTCCAGACTTTCAGCTTTCATTTGAGGGTATCCACATTAAAATTGGATGAAGGGTTTAGGAGTTTCAGCTCCTTAACATGTGCCACCCTGTTTTTCAAGGGACCAAAAGTAATTGGACAATTGACTCATGGGCAGGTGTGGGAAATTCCTTCGTTACGTCATTCTCAATTAAGCAGATAAAAGGCCTGGAGTTGATTTGAGGTGTGGTGCTTGCATATGGAAGATTTTGCTGTGAAGAAAACATGCAGTCAAAGGAGCTCTCCATGCAGGTGAAACAAGCCATCCTTAAGCTGCAAAAACAGAAAAAACCCATCTGAGAAATTGCTACAATATTAGGAGTGGCAAAATCTACAGTTTGGTACATCCTGAGAAAGAAAGAAAGCACTGGTGAACTCATCAATGCAAAAAGACCTGGACGCCCACAGAAGACAACAGTGGTGGATGATCGCAGAATAATTTCCATGGTGAAGAGAAACCCCTTCACAACAGCCAACCAAGTGAACAACACTCTCCAGGAGGTAGGCGTATCAATATCCAAATCTACCATAAAGAGAAGACTGCATGAAAGTAAATACAGAGGGTTCACTGCACGGTGCAAGCCACTCATAAGCCTCAAGAATAAAAAGGCTAGATTGGACTTTGCTAAAAAACATCTAAAAAAGCCAGCACAGTTCTGGAAGAACATTCTTTGGACAGATGAAACCAAGATCAACCTCTACCAGAATGATGGAAAGAAAAAAGTATGGTGAAGGTGTGGTACAGCTCATGATCCAAAGCATACCACATCATCTGTAAAACACAGTGGAGACAGTGTGATGGCTTGGGCATGCATGGCTGCCAGTGGCACTGGGTCACTAGTGTTTATTGATGATGTGACACAGGACAGAAGCAGCCGGATGAATTCTGAGGTATTCAGAGACACACTGTGTGCTCAAATCCAGCCAAACCTATTGGTCGGCGTGTCATAATACAGACGGACAATGACCCAAAACATAAAGCCAAAGCAACCCAGGAGTTTATTAAAGCAAAGAAGTGGAATATTCTTGAATGGCCAAGTCAGTCACCTGATCTCAACCCAATTGAGCATGCATTTCACTTGTTAAAGACTAAACTTCAGACAGAAAGGCCCACAAACAAACAGCAACTGAAAACCGGTGCAGTAAAGGCCTGGCAGAGCATTAAAAAGGAGGAAACACAGGGTCTGGTGATGTCCATGAGTTCAAGACTTCAGGCAGTCATTGCCAACAAAGGGTTTTCAGCCAAGTATTAGAAATGAACATTTTATTTACAATTATTTAATTTGTCCAATTACTTTTGAGCCCCTGAAATGAAGGGATTGTGTTTAAAAAATGCTTTAGTTCCTCACATTTGTATGCAATCATTTTGTTCAACCCACTGAATTAAAGCTGAAAGTCTGAACTTCAACTGCATCTGAATTGTTTTGTTCAAAATTCATTGTGGTAATGTACAGAACCAAAATTAGAAAAATGTTGTCTCTGTCCAAATATTTATGGACCTAACTGTAGATGTCTCTCTCTCTCTCCCCCCCCCCACCACTTTTTAACCAACAATGCCACCTAGTGGCTTGGGGATAAACTGGGCATCTCATGGACTGAAAAGCTTGAATACTGGATCATAAGGACTTCAGAGGAATCACACAATGTGCACAAAGGTGTTTTTTTTTTAGCTATACATTAACTTTGAAGATGTATCTAATACATATTATGAACACAAAACCTAATCTAGATTTCATCTTTGGTAGAAACAGTCCATAGGAGTTGCCCTAACCACTATGTTAAAGTTCAGTACTCTGCATGCAAACACAGTATATAAGAAGAAAAGTGAGAATATGGCAGCAAAAATGCTGAGAAACCTTCTTGGAGCATCAGCATTTAAATAAAGAAATAAACAACAAGACAGCAGATGAAATGTGAAAGTATGGATTTTAATGGTCCAATAAATAGTTCCACCGAATGACATGGGAACATCCTGCAGTCTGGCTCAACTTCCAACATCAGTGCTTTTACAATTTCATAAGCCAGAAAGTCCTTGTGTGAGCAGACTATCACAAAACAAGCAGCCAAAATTCCATTTTACTTACAAACCCATATACATACGCATTAGTGATACATTTAGCAATCTGTACTTTTTATGTTCTCCACAGCCACCAGGCAACACACCTAATAAATGTTGTCGGCATTCAGAAACAGGTTAGTAAATAAAACGGGACCAAAACTGCATCCTTTTGATCTAACAGTCCTGAGGCTACACATATAAAGAGCTGCTGTACCCAAGGTTTGGTGCATGTGTATGTATACATGTGCATTCTAGTGGGCATGGGGCCTACCACGACCCCTGCCTCTACCACCAGGTGCTGGAGGGGCGTTGACACTACTGCGGGGGTTTTTGATGGTCTCGTCCACAGAGAGGATGAGGCAGGCGGCCTCGGAGGCGGCGGTTAGAGCATTGATGCGCACGACGGCCGGCTCCCACACGCACGCCTGGAAATTATCAGCAATATCCTCACTGTTCACGTCCACGCCGTACCACATTCCACCCTGACAGACAAACAATTTGTGAATGCATTAATACTCCATACATTTAAAAAAAAAAGGATACCCTATGGGTATTGCTTATAAATAAAACTGTTTTCCAATACCATGTCCATACAGTAAATATAGCATATATACATGTTACACTCGCCTCATCTCTTGCAAGCATCACCAAGCTGTGAGCAGCATCAGGGCTTGTAGTATTTTGGTTACTGTGGCAGTGGGGGCGTGGTCAAGCGTCGGTCTGTGACCGGAGGGCGGAGTCAGGGAAGGTAGGTGGCAGAATCACTGCACCTGAGGTTAATTAATATGTGTGTGTGTGTCTTCCCCAGTGACCGCGCCCTATTTAAGGAGAGAGAGCGAGAGCAGAGGGGGCTCTCTCCCCAACCAGACGACTGATGTGTGTGCGTGTCTGGGAGAGTGGTGTAACTAGGGATGGCGAAAACTAAAAAAAATCTTGACCGACCACCGAGCCTCATTAGCTGGTTAAAGTCGGTTAACCGATGAGTTTAAACAGGGATGCAAACGGCGCGCCTTTTGGCGGATGCCGCCTTTTTCACGGCTGAATCGTGCAGATCCGATTTTTTTTTTGGGGGGGGGGGGGGGGGGGGGGGGGGCGCGTTGGAGTGTCTGAATAATTTCAACGGCATTTGCTTATTTAGTAATTTTAATACAGAATTTACTCAGATGTAAATTATTCAGACACTCCAACGCCCCCCCCTAAAAAAAAAAAAAATCGGATCTGCACGATTCAGCTGTGAAAAAGTAGGCATCTGCTCCTTTAGTTTGTGTGGAGAGATCTGATCTGCAATAACATGCATTGTTGGCTACAGACCGAAACATACTTTCAGAATGCACTGGCCAAGGCAGGACTAAACTCCATGTGCCTTCTAATAATAATTTAAAAAACAGAACAGTAATTTGTAAGCTAAAAAGCCTGTGTCTACACTTTTCTCTCGCCGAGTGGCAGCTGTCTTCAACTGCGGCGGGAGGGCGGGACATGACTGAATGGGTGTTTCTGATTTGTCAGCTGTCGTCCTTACACCGCATGGCATGCCCCAAGCGTTTACAACACAGAATTCCAGGTTCTCCGCTCTAAAACCATTGATTTTTTTTTTTTTTAAACTGACAACCAAAAAAAAAAATTAACCGGTTGACGTTGATTCGGTCAACCACCGGTCAAACGGTCATCGGTTAACATCCCTAGGTGTAACACTGAAAAGTGGAACAATAAAAAGAGTTTTGTGAACTCAGTGCTGGCCTGCCGTCCTTCTGTGCTCATTCCCAGGTTTCGGCACCACTGTGACAGTTCGTATGGGTGGGTGGAGCACAGAAGGACGGCAGGCCAGCACTGAGTTCACAAAACTCTTTTTATTGTTACACTTTTCAGCGTTACACCACTCTCCCAGACACTCAGACACACGCACACATCAGTCGTCTGGTTGGGGAGAGAGCCCCCTCTGCTCTCGCTCTCTCTCTCCTCAAATAGGGCGCGGTCACTGGGGAAGACACACACACACACACACATTAACCTCAGGTGCAGTGATTCTGCCACTTACCTTCCCTGACTCCGCCCTCCGGTCACAGACCGCCGCTTGACCACGCCCCCACTGCCACAGTTACCAATTTTGTTTACTGCGTTTTGTTCAAAATACAGTGCTGTGAACTATATTTTCAAAAAATAGTGAGAAAGCACTTGTTCATGAATTGCCTTAGAAACATTATTTAGTACTAATGAGCACATTTTGTTTCACAAGTGCAGTGTAAAGCTTCTAAAATAAAAAATAAAATTAAAGCGAATAGCAGAAGTTTGATATCGGCTTCTCAATATATCAGCCAAAAAGCTTTATTATATTTAAAAAAAACCCAAAAAACCCTTTCATTCGACCTTTCAGAAGCCCCAAACAAAAGCTGTGATAATCAAAAGGTAAACTTTCTTAAAATAAACACCACTGACTTGATATTGAATCGGTAGCCTTGGCGAACCATGAGGTGAATTTCGTTTAGGGTTGTTTTACAATCAGGGTACAAAGTTTGTGTCACAGGGGTCCAAAATTCAAATTGATTCAAACTGGTTCTTGTACCAGTTTTTAAGTGAAGGACAAGTTAAAGAACAGATTTCAGGTAATTTTTTGACGTGTGTGTATGGTAGTTTTGTGTAATCTGCTATAAGATGGGAGAAACAAATGAAGTGATTCTCGGAGAGGACTTTTTTTTGACAATTCAGAATCCACTACTTCCATAGTGCTTTTAAATACAAGGCTGTAAGCTTTGTGTTAGTTGTCTCTAATATTTATGTCCCAATATCTTGACCACATTTTAGGATGAAAATAATCATTTTAGATATGTTATTTTATATTGAAAAATGAGCTGTCTCGGAGAGGACTTTTTTGGACACAATTACATACTAATTTGATCAAAATAGTCTGAAAACTTACTGGCATTCAACATTAAAACTTAACTATGTTTCCAATGATATGGAACCAAATATGTGTTTTATGGTATAAAGAATGATGTAAGTGCATCCCTTTTGGAGCTACCTGTGGTCAAAAAAGCACTTTTTCTAAATGACACGAGTAATTTTGCTAAATATGACCTATATTGCCATACATTCACCAAAAATAACGTTATCACCAAATTTTTTTTTGCATGGTAAATAGAGCGATCACAGGGCTACAATAAACAACCGAGTTTATTTAGTCAAGCCTTTTGATATTGAAGATAATAAGTGTTAAATGTGATTTTTAGCTTGCGGACCCTGACTGTAAAACAACCCTTTATCTTTTTATCTGCCGATTATCTTCTAATACTACAAAGTTATAACAAGGTTTCGTTTCTGGTTCTGATTGGTTCCAAAGTTTATCAAGAAGTAGAACGGGTAATCGAACTTGATCAGGATAAGTGCTGATTGGTTACCAAGTTTCGCTATTGTTACAACATGAGGACAAAGTGGCTTCACCACTTGTTCTTGTGTAGCTTTGATAATGCGAGATCAGCTGTTCATATCGCGAGATCACGATTCGCCGGTCTGGTGATTGTAATGCTTACGCGTACACGCAGTGCGCCATTCTTACACTCATTCTTACAACACGATGACAAAAATCTAATCAATCAACGTCACTGCTGTGCTGAGGATGAGCCGCCACAGAAAAGTGAGGATGGTGTTTCTATGTCAGACAAGTGAAGAGCGTTCTGATAAAATTCATACCAACAGCTGGGATGGTAAAATGAACAGTGGCTGTAGCTACAGTGTAGATTCTGCACATACAGAACCATGTACACTACCGTTCAAAAGTTTGGGGTCACCCAGACAATTTTGTGTTTTCCATGAAAAGTCACACTTTTATTTACCACCATAAGTTGTAAAATGAATAGAGAATATAGTCAAGACAATTTTCTGGCCATTTTGAGCATTTAATCGACCCCACAAATGTCATGCTCCAGAAACTCAATCTGCTCAAAGGAAGGTCAGTTTTATAGCTTCTCTAAAGAGCTCAACTGTTTTCAGCTGTGCTAACATGATTGTACAAGGGTTTTCTAATCATCCATTAGCCTTCTGAGGCAATGAGCAAACACATTGTACCATTAGAAAGTAACCCATTCTATTTACAAACATTTATAGAAAAAAAGGTGTCTTATCAGTAGCTTTCAGTTTCAGTCAGTCTAATCCTCACACACTGGTCGTGTGTGATAGCAGTGGGCATAACCGTATCAGTATTCTTACCTGTGCGTGTCTGGCCCGGAGCTTGTTGAGGATATTAGTTGCATCAAAGCCAGCGTTGTCGCACAGCTGTCTGGGAATGACCTCCAGTGCTTTTGCGTAGGCGCCTATCAGCAGCTGCTGCTTGCCTGGGATGGTCCTGGAATAGTCCCTCAAATATTTGGACAACTCCATCTCTATAGCACCACCTCCAGCCACAATGGAGTCATTCTGTAGCCAAGAGATTACAAACTGGGGCTGAGCAGGCAGGTTTTACTTGGACATCAATTCAACAAGAAACAAAAACGCATTTCACAAGCTGTGTAATGACTGATAACGCACCTTGATGGCTCTGCGTACGATCATAATGGCGTCATGCAGTGACCGCTCAGTTTCCTCCATAAACTGCTCAGCTCCACCCCTCAGGATGATGGTGCATGTCTTGGCCTTAGGACAGCCTTTGAAGAAGTTGTACCTAGAAAAGCAGGTATTGTCTGTATACTGTAATTCAGGGCTGAATGATATGGACAACATTTCATATCTCGATATTCATGCCAGATATCTCGATATCGATACGATATGACTACGGGTTCGGTGAAAACCAAGCATTTTTCAGAAAAATAAAAACATCATAAAACGTGGAAAGTGCAGTTTTATTTTTAAGAACTCGCTGCCAGTCATCAACATTAACATAAATTACGAATAAATAATTTATGTTAATGTTGATCAAAAGATTTTGGAGGTATTTTGGATTCAAAAAAGATCACAAATCAAACATTTTACTGCAGCTCTGCTTTAACAATAAATAACAAATGCAGCAGCTGGTGGAACATTGAAAGTGCAACATCTTATATTCTTCAAAAGATCACATAACTGTATGCAGAAAATGCATTTATATGCATTATGACTACGTTCAGACTGCACCCTGAAACGACCCATATCCGATTTTTTTGCCCATATGCGACCTGTATCCGATTTGTTATTGACAATCTGAATGACACAGATCCGATTTTTTTCACATGCGACCCAGGCCGCTTGGATATGTGGTCCTAATTCCGATGCATATCCGATATTTTCACATGCGACTGCAGTCTGACCGGACACGTCATCAACAAGAGACAAACGTCACTATTCTGCGTTGGCTAATCCCGCCTCTTTGGTGGAAAACAACATTTGTACAGTGTTCAGAATTTAAATAGACTTTTATAGAACTGATCAAGCTAATGGTGGATTTGGTAGGGACCTGGATGTTGATCTGTTAGTCTGATTAAATAAAACAGTTTCTATAACTGATTTATAACTTAAACCATCCTGTATTACAAGATTATAAGATTGTTCTGGAAATTTCCAGTAATTTGACACCTTCGGTCTCATTAGTCTGCTGCCCACATTAATCAGGTTATTGTGTGAGTTCCGCCACCGCCACCAAAACCACATCGCCAGGTCTCGCCTCATCTCCATGCTTTACTTGCAAACTTGAAGAGTGCGCTTTTTTTTTGTTTACGTATTACGTAGATGTGCTTATTACGTGTCAATTTGCGCATGCGGGACACTTTTGGGTCGTTTTCCGTTCATATTGGAGATCGCATACAAGTCTCATATAATTGGTAATGTGAACGGCCTAACAAAAAAATCGGATTTCACAACAAATCGGCTATGGGTCGTTTCAGGTAGTGTATAACTCATTATAGAGTTTCGGAATGGGCACTTGATTAAAATGTGTTCGGGATGGTATTTTATAACGCTTGTCCAGCATCCGAACCATTTTTTAAAGCCCTCTTTCGAGACTGTGTACACAGGTACCCAGAGATGCCAACCTTTTGTGAAATCAATGTGTAGTGACACATGCATACGAGTGGAGTGCCTGCAGGGCACGTAGCACGTAGCGAAAATTTTGGAAATTGGTGCTTTTTTAGGGCCATTCTGAGTGAATACAGGTGACTAAAATGAACTGGGACATGTTGGTTTTGGGGGGAGAAAATTGTTGATTTTTTTTTTTTTTCAATTATCTGAAAAATAAAACCAAACCACAATCACTCATGATTTTCTCATGAGTGATACTCATAACTCACCACATTCACACAAAGTAAAGACTTCTCTGGTAATTTGTATACAATCAACTTTCAAACAGTGAATATTATTTTCTTAACTCATCTCATTATCTCTAGCCGCTTTATCCTGTCCTACAGGGTCGCAGGCAAGCTGGAGCCTATCCCAGCTGACTACGGGCGAAAGGCGGGGTACACCCTGGACAAGTCGCCAGGTCATCACAGGGCTGACACATAGACACAGACAACCATTCACACTCACATTCACACCTACGGTCAATTTAGAGTCACCAGTTAACCTAACCTGCATGTCTTTGGACTGTGGGGGAAACCGGAGCACCCGGAGGAAACCCACGCGGACACGGGGAGAACATGCAAACTCCGCACAGAAAGGCCCTCGCCGGCCACAGGGCTCGAACCCGGACCATCTTGCTGTGAGGCGACAGCGCTAACCGCTACACCACCGTGCCGCCTATTTTCTTAACTTTACTACACAAATGCAGATTACATACCATCAATATTTATAGAGAACATACTGGAACACTCAATTAGCAAATACTCACATAGTTTACTAAACAAATGCAGATTACAAGCCATCAGTGTTTATAGAGAATATGCTGGAACACTCAATTAGCAATACTCAAATAGCTGTACTGGAACATGTCTATTTCCTTTTTATTCCCATGATTAATGTCAAGTCACTTTGATTACTTTTAATTTTTATCAACTTCCTTTCACTTTTAATCTCATCAATATCAAGTCAGATTACTTATTCAGTTCTGATTGATTTACTTCAGAAGATGACTGTTTCAGTTCCAACAGTTTTTCTTTAGTAGCATGTTTGTGAGGTTACAACACCCCGACAGCCCCTCAATACCTAGTGACATGGGCTGCTCAACATTCCATCGCGGCATCGATAATTAATTCGCGCATGCACAGAACGCTTGTCAACAAAGATGGCGGCGCCCATCGAAGCAAACTTTGACCATAAATACAGTCAAAATATTGAATTATCAAGCGATAATTGGCCTCAAATGTACCGAACACCGGCAAAATATCGTGAACCCTTATAGATTCACGCGTTTCGAACCGCATCCATGCTAAAATCGTATGAATCCCATATAAACTGAATAAACGGTCGTAGCCTCGTAGTGCTACTATCAAAAACGTAGTGACTACGCACAAATCATAGTGATTGGCATCTCTGGGTACCATGTCTTTTGCAATGTGGTATGTTCTAGCGTCTGTAATTTTTTTATGTCTGGTGGACGTCGACTCGTACGGTGTAACGCTACTGAACGCATCAGCAATCAAACTTTGCTTTGGCTTATTTTGGGATGACAGAAGTCCCCGGTGTTTCTCTCATTGTCATACACTCTTCGTGCAGCACGCGATGGTGTTGTTTCAGGTGGTGAAACATGTTTGTTGTGCTACCTTACTTCGTCGCAATTTTTGCTAAGCACGACTTGCACAACACCTCACTCTGGTTAACATCGTCCTTTTTGAATCCAAAATACCTCCAAATAATGGAGGATGATTTATGTTTTGGCACCAAATCAGATCCTGCACCGCCACCGGCCGCATTATCTTCCGCACTCATTTTCTTTCTTTTTATTTTCCCCGCTGTGTCTGTAGTGCGTGTGTGCGTCAGTCTCCGTCTCCCTCGTCCCGCCCTCATATGTTTGTCATTGGTTGGCTTCAGCTGTCGATCCACTGCAAGCATGAAATAAGGTTTGTGGTTGGCTGGCCTTAGAATGGCTGCATTCAAGGGCAATCGTAAAAACAATGTTTGTTGTGACTGCCAGAGCTGGACATGCAGGGCGAGCACGGTGAGGGGAAATCTATATCGTCTATATCGTTGCTTTTTCGATATTAATATTTTGAATGTTCATATCTAGATATAGATACGATAACGATATATCGTTCAGCCCTACTGCAATTTTAGCTCACAGTTACATAAAACACAGCAAGCACGGAAATTTCTCTTAATGGTCATTTATAATGGTCACGCATGGTCCTGTCCACATGATTAATAATAAGTACCCATCAGGGAGTGTGACTGAACCATCTTTACCTCTCTCCTCCAACTTGCACCTCCTCAAAGAGCTCGCAGCGACCCAGTACATCATCAGAGAGGGAGCCAACACTTGTCTGGATGGAGCCCCCACAGGCCTGGAGGAGAAACCATGGTCACTCAGCTTTCTCAAGTCACTCAGGATGCACATTAATAGCCAACAAAATGCATATATTAACACAAATTTATTTTTTTCACAGTCCAATTTCCATCAAATCCTGTGCTCTGATTGGCTGGTGAACAGGTCCGTAGCCTACAGTACGGACCCCGGTTACGGACCTCTGGCGACTCGCTCGTTCACAAACATAGTAGCATTTTTTTGTCAACATTTATCGTTTTTAAAATAAGATTTATTTATAAGATTATCAAAAATCTTATAAATTTTTGCCAGCATTTCTCAGGAGAATAGCATTAATTTTACAGCATGGATAGCGATAACGACAGTGTTCACAGCGAAAGCGAGTTTTACTACCCTGAGGAAAAAGAAATAAAATAAAGCATTTCAGGAGAAAGCTAAAAACCTCTAACTGTTGCTAACGCCGAGCAAAAACATGGCTGAATCCTGAATGACTCCTATTTGTATAAATAGGGGACGACATAGGCAGCAAAATGTAGTTTTTTTTCCCGCCATGGAAGTGCACTTGTATACCGAGGAGGAAGCCATTTGCATTACAGCCGTGAATGAGGATTCAAAATGGCGGCTCGGCTCGGTTTTCCCTTTCGGGCGCTCTCGTTTTCTGTTAGAATTTGGTAAAGAAAAAAATAAATATATTATTTACCAGCTTAAGGTCGGTCCGTATGGTGAAATACCGTGACCTCGGCCTTGAATACTGATCTCGGCCCAGAGGGCCTCGCTCAGTACTTTCAAGACCTCGGTCACGGTATTTCACCATACGGACCTCCCAGCTGGGAAATAACATATACACACACATACATACATTATATATATATATATATATATATATATATATATATATATATATATAAAATATTATATTTATTTATATATATTTATTATATATTTA